>NC_074707.1:27179375-27479375 GCF_024334085.1 Lutzomyia longipalpis
AAGCTGAGGATCACACGTGAATTGTGTGAGAGAGCTTTTATTGAGTGGCAAAAATGCGAGAGTTGTCCATAAAAAAAAGATGCTGTGTGGTTTATTTTATTGTGAAATAATTTTCAAAACAACACATCTCCTTCCTTTTATCTAGGAAGCTTAATTTGTATAACTACAAAGAACACAATGCAAAAGTTCACGTTTGTATCTTCTTGAACTCTTGAAATGACTTTTTTTAGCATGCGATTCTTTTGTTTTCAGATGCGTAACACTTAAATGTAAATCTATTAACGATTCTTATGTGTATTGGGGTGATATGTTGAAAACAAGATGTACTTGTAGTAAATATTTTTATTATATTACAGTAAAACGAATTACTATAAGTAAAAAGTCAGTATAACTTTTATTTTAATAAGCTTTTACCTAAAAGTAAAAAGGAAGAGCATTATCGTCATATAAGTGGTGTATGTAAAACCGTTTGTCTCATATTGAGGAAGTGCGCATTGATGTGATATTTTTCATTACATGTATTGCAGTCTTACAACCTTCCACAATAATTTTATCTAAAGCAAAGAGCTAAGCAGTCAAGGATGGCAGTTTCGTCCATGCAGCATAGTGAAGAATTTTATGTTATTGCACACATAAAGTTTATTGTATTTGCCGAAGAAGACTTTTTCCTATTCTTTCCACACTTGTTCATCCATCTATTGTGGTCTTTGATGCACGAAGACAAGAATTGTTGGTTGTGGATCACAATACGCAATTAATTTTACGAGGCAGTCAATGAATCAATAATTGCGACTTCGACTTGCGGTATGATCCATAAAAGTGGTGTAACATTCTATTAAGGCGGTGTAGATCTTTTGATTGTGCTCCAGAGATCAATCGTGTCAGGTAAACGCTCTCCTTATGGACTTCAACATCATCATCATCATCATCATAGCCACTCATGGCACTCTCGGAATCATCATTTGGAGCCTTCAACATGGGGCCTTGCTCTTCCCGTCCATCCATCCACCTCTTTGCGCACACACAATTGCTCTCCTGGCATATGCCTCAGAGGCAAGCATAAATTGTAAGTCGCTCTCTTCATCCATTCTCGGTATATATGGGGAAAGAAAAAAAATTAAAATTCCTATTTGACAACACTATAAAGAACAAGAATATTGCTCTATTGAGTTGGTAATAAACACCTTGTTCGATTCCACCTTCTTTCCCACTAATGAGAAACGCGTTACTTGCACAAAAATTTTCCAACCGACCTCTTGTGGCTGTATTTAAATGGACTTGCTTATCGACCAGCACATGGGTAAGCATTTCCAACACAAATTGGATGATGATCTTCCTAAACTGCTTCTCTCTACTGAGAAATATTAAATAACGGCATCATTATGTGCTTCCATTTCTTGGCGGAACAATTCAGGAAATGATAGTACACCCACAGGCTAAGCTTCCAGAAGTCACGTTGAGTTGCGTACTTTTGATTTTCTATTACATTAGACAGATCACTACTGCATATTTCGACTTACTGTTGGGTCATAACATTTAAACGTTTCGCACTATATGTTGCTACACTTAACTCGAAAGACATAAATATGTAGGTATATTAAAAAAAATAACAAGAATTTTTTGAAAATTGGATTTGTAATGTATCATTTTATTATTAACATAATATAACCATATAAACAAACAACATAAAATAATCAATTCTTTTAATTGTATCATACATATGCAAGGAAACTTTTTCAAATTGGTCGAGCTTTTCTAAGTCTAAAATACTGCGCTTAAAATGTAAAGTGAATATAACTTGAGAAATACTTTTTCTGCTCAAATAGGACATCCAATTATTTTTGCAAAAGTCGCAACACTGTAATGCCGTTGGGGTTTCTTTTCGAAACAGTAGCAATAAAAGAACCACAATTGAATTACACGTCCTACAGCCTTACACTAATTGCTCGAGACATTTATTAATAAGCTTTCGTGACTGTTATTCTTTCGCCAAAGCCTCTGTACTATTTTATATATTTTTTACATTCTGCAAAGAGCAATTTTCGCGGGGAAAAAGAAACAAAAAATACCGCCACTTTTGTTGCAGCATCCCCGCCTGAATAATTATTTGGTGCGAAAGAACGAGGGAGAAAAAAAAATGATAAATTTTGTGAAGCTAGCGAAGGGCGCACAAAAAAATCCAAGAATTGAGAACTACTATATAGGAGGAATTGATGCTCCCACCATGGGAAGTAAAAAATGAGAAGATCGTCATATTTTTGACATGTGTGTAATGCCCCTGTGATGTGAGATGATGGAATATTGTGTGAGGGAATGAGAAATCACAGTATTCTTTTATTTGCTTCTCATATGCTCGCCGCTGAGGCAGTTGGTTGGTGCACAAGAGTGGGCTCTTCGGGTGGAATATTGAAGATAAATTATTGAAATTTCCATGTCATCACTTCAATGTTTTGGAGGCTCCTCCATCATCCAAACCACCAAACCCAATGTCTGTAACAGTGGTGTAAGTCATGACGAAAATTAAAAAAAAAAATGTTCTCAGTTCCCCATGATATTTCTTTTCCGTTCACCAATCGAACCAATGGGTCTGCTTGGGGGAATTGGTATTTTTAGCCACATTTTCTAATTTGTTTTTAATGAATTTATGTTTACCATAATGTGGCATTAAAGGATTTTGAAATTAAGATGAAAGATTAGTCGCTCGTCTTCTTTCTCCCGCGAAGAACCTTGCGCAGCCAGATGTTAATTTGGGAAATATCTTCATATAGAGTTTGTGCATGTGGATTGCCCATGGAATTTTCATTTTAAGTTAGATTCAACTGGGGAAAAGCCAAAAATGCAACCACATGAAAGAAAATGCCGCTGCTGTGACAGTTTAATCGGCACTCCTAATTTAATTTATAGACTAAATGATTCATTTAACTACATCACTATCGCAATCACCATCTCGGAAACCATTTTCTTCAATATGCTGACTCATCCAACTATTATTTTGGGAAAATACTCCAAATTCTCATGGCATATTTTTGGTAGAAAATGATCCAAATTTTCCCGTAAGCGATTTTTAAGTAGGGGAGAGCGGGGTTAAAAAAGTCACTTAAGGGTTTAGAAAAAGCTCAAAATATCATATTTCCCAAATAGTTAAAGTGAAATGAATAGCTCAATTCTTTGGTATATTTCTTGCCCTACAACTCTTTCTCAGATCATTTTGTTCTATCTAGCAAGGAAATATGATATTTTAAGCTTTTTCCAAACCCTTAAGTGACTTTATTAGCCCCGCCCTCCCCTACATCGTAATTATTGGGTATGTTGCGTGTTAAAAGAATGGTTTCGTCTCAAATTATATTTGAATGCCATGCAGGTACTACTGCAAGTAGGATTTGAGTATTCACAGCTCTTATGAAGGGGTTCCTAGTGCAGAAAAAAATGTGCCTTGTTCATTTATTAATTGTTCTTCACATGTGAATAATTTATATACGAAATAAGATCCAATTAAAGTGTCAGGTTATTATCGGAAACAAGGATTTCAAGCTGCAATTTTAATTTCTGTACGATTAATCATTTTAGATTAAAACATTTTTTTGTTATTTTCTTATTCTAAGGTTTGAATGAGGGACCTTGAAAATACATAGTAAACTTGTTAAATGTAACAATTCTAAAAATATAGAAATATTTGAGATCCAGTGATTAGGATAAATTAAAAAAAAAAGATATCAACTTTATTTACCTCGATAACATACCCCTAGAAACTCCTTTCGATTTGTATATGCCTTCAAAGAAGAGAATCATTGGTTGGATTCGTGCAACACAATAAAATTTCGTGATAAAGAAAAAATTCAAGAGAACGCAGAAATTGAGACATTAACTTGTTTCCCTTCTCGTTGTGCACTGCAATCAACGTTCCTTCAGTACTTTTATTTATACCTGACGCGCATATAATGGGCAGAAGGAGCGGAAGGTTAAACGCAGAGTATACTTCTATACTCCGCTGGAATGAGATAGAAATTCAATGAGAGGGAGATGCGGAGAGTCAAAGCGTTCAATATTATGTTATAAATATTTAAATGAATGGCCTCAAGGGCCAGTCAACTGCACAATCTCATGACGGGTAAGCACATTTGTGAGCCGAATGAGGAGGGATTCTTCGCGATGGTGCGTTGAGAAAATATCAAAAAGTGTTTTTGCGACTTGGCACAATTGATTGCGGTCGGCATTCGTAATAACTGCTTTATGGAGTGTATGACACACGTCCACATTGCATTCCCCCTATTGATTTATACGCCCAGGAGGGTTGAGATTTTCTTCTCTGCGACTCACACTACATCCACCATCCACTGACTCCCGGCCACTTAAACTCACGAAACGTGTTGTGAAATTTACAATGTGTCCTGCCACAGAAACACACGTTTGTTCACTTGGTCACATGAAAGAAATGAGTTTTTCCAGAAAATTAACCATCAGCACTCACATTCCGAGGGGTTGTGGACACTCCCTCAATATTACACTCTGATAAAACTAACAAGAAATTTTTTACATTCCCAACGCCATTTATAAACTATTCTCGTAAGCTTTTTTATATGTCATTTTCAATGAGTTATTTATGCTTGTTTTCTTCGATATATTTAAATTGTTATTATTATTATGAGCATTATGAGAAAGTCCGTAGGTATAGGTATATATACTAAAAATTCATTAACATTTACATATAGTAATTACAGGCAATACGAAGGAGGTTACTTACAAGGATCTTCTTTTGATCTCTTAAACGATTTATTACAAGTAAAGTATAATGATGGTTTCAGTTGCATTTAGTAGTTCTTTGTAAAAAAAAAAACAACCAAACTTATATTTCGGATATTTTTCTGAGTGCAAGCGATGCTTCCTGCAGAAAACAGCAATGAATGACCCTTGAACTCTCTCCCCAGCTCATGTCTTCTTTCCTCCACCCACGGTAATGAGTCCCTTCACATAAGGGATGTCCGTGGGCAAAATATCTCACCGAAACACGCATCGAGACTAATGCTATGACTTCCCTTCCAATTCGACCTCCTCTTTCCTGAGCCAGAAGCCCCAGTAGCGCAGACGGCAATCGTAAAACACAAAATTGTGGATATAGATCATTCCTAACCGCACACTTGTGAGGAAAATCTGCTCCTGAGGGCAGAGGCAAGCATCTTGATTTAATTATTTTACGTGCGTCCGCCAACAATAACTTGTATATAATACGCAAAAGAGAATTGTTCTCTATATACACAAGAAATTCCTACGCAGTGCGGAATCAGATTATTTCGCATGAATAAATTTAAATGTGGAAAAGAGAAGTAAATCCGTGGCGGAGCTGGATTCTGACAGAAAGAAGCCCACGGTATGAGGGTATCAACAATAAGGTCAGCGAATCAATCGGAATTGTTATCTAAAATGCTGAAAGCACTCGTCTTTGAGCATTTAATTTAATTTTAATGTTATATGTGTTTAAGGAATAATTCCGTAAATTATTGTTTTCATTCAAGCCAATTCTTTGGTACCCATTCAAAATTGATGGGCGTTTTTTAGCCATTTATTCCGCATATATGGACTCTCCCCTAAGTGCACATCACGATTGTTGGGTGTTCTTCCTGCATTTATTGGTGTCTCTTGTGCCTTTTTTGCCCCCAAGAATCTCGATAAAAATAATTTTTGCCCTCTCCACCATTATTTTTGCACCGCACTGCGCGCGAAGTGAGTACAACAATGAAGATGCAACTCGAAGACAGTACACCGTGTGCAATCTGCTAACAAATTGGCGAGGAAAATCGGAGAAATAAATTCATCCGATGAAACTGTTGCCAATTGACGATAAAGCGTGGTTTGAAAAATGTTCTCTCGGTTTCATTTAATTAAAAATTTATAACACAATTCAATCCACAATCGTGAACCAGAATGGGATGCCGATATTTGATGCGGAGGAGTGTGGATTTTTTTAGTCGATTTCATGGGGTGCAGAGGTGAGAAAGATGTGGCTGGCAAATGCAATTCGTATGAGCATGGGACGAGCCATCATGGAGCACACGGCGTTTCAATAAAGCGGAATATTGATGTTTGTCTGATAAAAGGCGAATCAATGGCGAATTGAATTGGACCGTTGATGCTATACTTAATGATTTATTGACGATCTCTGATAGGGAATTAATAATGAAAACTCACCCAATATGTTTCAGGTGCGCTCACAAGGTGTGGCGTGTGTAATTACAAGATGCCTAATGCACCCAAGATGTGTCTTATATGTATTATATTTTTGCGAAAGAACCCATGAATTATTCCTGATCACGTCACTGACAATCGTGATAAATTACGCGTAATTCAATAATCCTATCCTCCTGTGGAACTCTCATCGATTATTTATTGCTTCACAGTCGTTATTAACTCCTTGCACTTTTACCATTCCAAATATCTCTTCGATTTCTTTAAATATCTGTCATCAGTGAAATTTATATGTTTGTTTTATAAAGAGAAAATTACATAAAATTATACCTATAGATTTGAAATGAAGAAAAGGTAAATTGATAAACGACTTCCGATTAATTTTTGCGATTTTACGGTTAAAGAATTTGCCATCAAAAAGAGAATAAATGTAAGGTACACACATAAGAGGTATAGGTAATTATTATTTATTATTATTAATAATATTTATTCACCTTATTCCTCATACATAAATTGGATTACAAAAAAAATCGATTTTCTACAATTTGTTTGATTTGTACAAGAAATTAAGCTTTGTCTATTGATTAAAAGTTTTAGTAGGCATGTAGTTAAACAGAATATTTTTTATTTAAATTAAATTAAAACACTGAAGATCTGTCAAAGATCTGATTGAGGTTCTACGATTTTTAATCTTGCTTACAATACATTTCTTTAATTGTATTTTTATAAAACATTTTTTTTTGAAAATTTTCCTGATAACTTATTGTGGGAAAAATTTTGCGTCATATTAAACAAAAACAATATTCGGGTTTGCTCTTTTGATTCTTGCAAATGTTGTAAACCATACTTGATAACATTTCGTGTTCAAAGTTTAAGGAAGTGTCTAGCCAAATAATAGGAGAAGTTAAATACTGAATTAAATCGATAGCAGAGAGAAAGTTTAGTGTATGCGATTCCATGTTCTTTCAGTGGTGGGTTTTGTTTCCTTGAAATGTGAAACGGCCTGAATTCTAATTCCTTGGAGCATAAAATTGTCTGGCTCACCACTGAATAATACATCCACTAAGATATTCATGAAGAAAATAGTTGGTGCAACAATTGCCCAGAATACATCTTGTGTCTTACTTATAATAGAAATTTCGTGGCAAAATGTTTTAATGTGCAATAAGACAATTTTGCGCAATTTTGCCTCCTCCAATTGTCAGGGAGAAGTTTTGCCAGCTAGGCTCGCAAAACTTACGAGAAAACACAAACAATCCCCCAGTGGACACTTTCACTGTATTCACAAGTGGAAATGGTATGTCGGGGAATTTTTCGCAGCACCGCCCACAACATTTTCCATCCACATTCCACGACTGACCGAATGATTCTCTATTTGGGTTTTGGGTAGGATCGCTATGTTAAAAATTCAAGCAACGAGAAACCAACATTCCCAGAGACTAAATCTAATACACAAGTTTTCCATATAAGTTTCTCTCGTCCGTCATAAATGGAAAATTGCTGTATGAGGAGAAGCTGGTATTCATTTGCCTTCTCTATGGGGTCTATAGATATTGGGTGAAAAACGATGGGCTCCCGTGAGATGATTTTGAGGATGAAACTTTGAGATTACTTGATTAAGGAGACTATGGTGGCTATAGAGAGAGTGAATCGCTTGATGATTGTGGTATACTGAAACATATTACTATCCTATGGGAAATCATTTTTTTTTTAAATTTTTGAAGGAATCCTACTATGTAAAATATACTCACACTTTTCTTTGGAACTATTATGGTAGTGTGTAATATTTTCTGATCACGTCAAACAAATTTCCAATAAAATATTGTTGGAAAATGGATAAACCAAATAAGAAAGTTTAATACATACAATCAAAGAAAAAACGAAAATTAATGTACAGGAAATCTTCTTTATCTCTAATAATATTATTGCACAGATTGCATAACAAAACAAATAAATTTAATGTTTTTGTTTAATGATAATATTATAATTATTTGTTTTCCCTCATATATATTTTTAAATATATGAATGGCGTCATTGGCGCTAAGATAGCAAAATGAGGGTAATATATTAAGTCTATAGATCTTAAGCATTCTTTTCATCCGCCCTCACAGGTTTGTCCTTTCAGTAAAACTTGTTGACACTGGTGTTTGATGAAAATATATAATAAACTAGGTAAACACACTTAAGGCTCAAAACTAACTCATGTATATACATGTGCTTCCTTTCAAAATAAAGGGTCTGTTGTGGAGTTTGTTTAATCAAAACTTTTAGCGCCGTACCGACTTTGAAAGGTATCTTCTTTTATGATTCTACTATTAAAAGTAATTTTCAGCTATAGTATAGGTAGGTATATGTTGGATTTTTAATTTTCATCCTCTTTTTCATGCCTTGTGTGCTTTAAATATTATTTCAAAAATAATGCTACTAATGTGAAATCATTTACCACGATTTTGCCGCGGATGAAGCAGTTCATGTAATCCCTGATAGGGAAGAAAAAAAAACAACGTAACCAGGAGATAGATTAAGCTTATATGCCTGTCGTTCGTGAATTCCCTGTTTTATGCACGCTTGTCGTACAAGACAACATCGGACGTTTAAAAGAAGAGTCAGTAGTTTGTCACATCTTCTCAAAAGTGATTTCAATTCAGCGTATCTTTCACAAATTAAGACATCATCGTCAAATGGAAGAGACACAAGTTCTCCTGCTTTGCACACCGAGCTAATTATCGTGTCGCTCTGTTGAATCCGCTACAACTGGGGAAGAAGATGGCATCCCGATGAAGGACATAAAAAAGCGACACAAATGTTTGATAATAAACAAGACCGTATACATAAAGTATCTTAAATAAAATGGCAAGACGTAAAAAGAGGAACTAAGAGATTCCCTTCACCCTCGAGCACACTCAACAAAGGCACATGGTTTATTTATTTGAGGATTGAGAACGTAAATAAAAAGCGCGGAGAGTGAATAATTTTTTCTATCATCTCTTGTTTGCTGAATGTGTCAATTTAGTTTCTGTGTATGGTGGCTCTTCGGGTATAAGAAGAAATAGGCTGTTGGATGGAAGAGAGAAAAATGATTCCTTTGTCTTTTGCCGCTCTTCAATTCCAATTGCATGGGGTAAATTCGCAGCCACTTATTGCATATGCAAGATATGCAAGAATCCACTATAAAATAGGCTTCGGCCTGTTCTAAGTGATTCATTGGAAGCGTTTTCATTTTTTAATCGAGAGAAAAAAAATAAAATATTCATTGAAGACAGTTGGCAGAACTAAATTTTGCATGTGACGACCACAAAAGATAATTCGGTTTTCTTTCCTCTTGCTATTTGAAATCCCAATTTTATTAAAAAGTTTCTACTTTTTGAATAGAAAAACAATAAAAAAAAATAACTTTAGGATAGAAAAACTTAAATTTTATTTTATGAAACAAAAAAATTGAATTCATGTATAACGAACAGAGAAATGACCTTATTTTCTCTCAAGACTTTCAAGATTGACAATATTCGGAAACACATGGAACACATGGAGTATCTCGGATTTCCAATATTGAGTCTTTGTTTTCCTCTGGAATACCGTGAGACGTTTCTCACCCATACTCTTGTCAATTCTCACAATTTTAAGGATGTTGGCACATTTGTCAAATTGCTTGCTAGAAGCCAAATGATATGGCATGTTCTCCAACATTCTGCACGAGCGCGTGAAAGTGAGGTCATATTGAAGATTTATCGAAATGATTATTGCTGTGATTTGAACCATCGTGAAGTGGTGTGTATGGATAGAAAAAAAATCATGAAATAAAATAAATATTGGGAGAGAAATGACGCCACAAGTATTCCATTGTCATTGACGAAAGGAATATCAAGCAACGCACCAGCAGTATCCTTGGTAGATATCATATAAAATATGTAAGGGTCTCATGGAATTCATCTATGTGACGAAGCTTTAGTATGTATGGGTATAGACTTCTGGGCGAAAAAAGAATTTCCATACCATACCACCATGTACATATTGTAATTTCCCGTGGTTTGAGGGGGTTGGTGGCGAGAGAGAAATGGGGAAGAAATAAAATTTCTCGTTTTGCACGGTATATGACAATCCTAGGATGGCAACATCTGGTGAGCATAAGAGATTTTTCCTCATAACAGCGTGTCTCACCATAAGGATGGGTGAATGTAGAAAAAAAAGTTTAAGGACTCATAAGATGGGGGTTCACTTCTTTTTTCACCACCATCTATTTAATTTCATTTCTGATCCTCCCTCGAAGCCGAAATGAGGAAGTTTTTCAATCTTCCTTATACTGAGCTCCTTCATTTTTCCCACAAACCCATAACGACTCTCCGATATTTATTTTTCCTTTCGACTGGAAAATTGTAATTTCTCTCTTGTCACGAAATGAAAAACATAGAGATAGTAATGAATGGCACTAAATTCTCATTCTGCCTCCGCAAATTTCATGGACATGGCCTTTCATAGTGTCTCAAAATGGAACTGGAGAAGTCATAGGGGGCTATTAGATATTAAAAACGATATACATGAATCATTTATATAAAAATAATTATGATATGAGAGATAAAAGAAAATAAAAACAATAACCAAGAAACATTTAAAAAAAATTGATTCTTTTAAATATCACAATTTTTTGCTCTACTTACAAAAAAAATATTTTTAATTTTTCCACTTGCTTGTGTTTAATCAATCCATAAAATGGTAAGCCCTTTAGAAAATATTTTTCTGAGAATTCCATCAATTCTTATTACTATATGCCCCCTAATGTTATGTCCCGGGCTTCTCGTGGAGAGAAACCGGGATGAATAAAAAAAGAACCCTCACACCAATATTTGAAATATTGCTAACTTACATGAAAATTTCAAATTAATATATTATGCATAATTCACTGGTCGCATACCACAAATTTCTGTCTCTGCAGCATTTCATCATATTGATGGTCAGTGTCCAGTGGCTTGAGGGTCATGAATCACTACATAATTGAATATTTTCCCATCAAAAATTCCCATTTATTAAAATATTTTGGTTTTAACTCTCACATGGTAGAAATTTCGGATATAAAACTATTTTTAATTCAAAATAATTCAAAATAGTTGAGTGGGTAATAATTGTGCTATGCTGGGATTTCATAACAAATTAAAGTCAGAGTTTCACAGAGAATTTTTCCCTCAATTCTTGTCGCCCAGTGCAACATCAAAGGAAGGAGGTATATTTATAGGAGCGACTATAATTAGCCGCGTATACGTGTAATATAAAGTCGGTATTAATTAAGCAGAGTTTCTTTTATTGCTGCCGTTTAATTCCTTTTTTGGTACCTTAAGGCACTTTGAGCCACCAAAGAGCATTATAGTGTTTGTTCTTTTGAGCTCTTTTATATACGCATGGATTTTTGCAACACTTTACGGCCAATTGAAATGACGGTAAAAATAGTTGGTTTCTGTGGTAGAGAATGGCACCCAAGCGTTCGTACAGCAACCACTGCATGTTTCTGCTGAAATGTCTCTCAGAAATACCATTCCACTTGGGAGAGAATTTGAGAAATTCACGAAAAGTGTATATGTTTCACATGTTTCTCTTGAGATTTTGCAATTTATCAATTAGAACGTGTCGAAGAATCTACATAGGATGTCCATTGTAGCTGACAACGCTATTTTTGAACATTTCCATCTTGAGGGGGCGGGTATGGGGTCTCTGAGAAAAGTTCCAATTAGGTTGAATTATAAATAAGGCAAAGTACCTATATATATGTACACAATATACCCTCATGGCAATCTCTTGTCTACTGAAAAGCATTCGAAATTTCCCTTCAATCTCTATGTTGCTCAATAAATCCACCTACATCGTTGAGATTTGCCCCAAAGTGCCCCAGAGAGGTTCCTCCTGATTATTATTTGATTGGACGAGAGAAGTGGATTGACAGTCACCTTTTCCCTCATCACTAATTCAGCAGTATCCGCCTTGTTGGATGTCTTTTGGGCAAGCCTCGCATGAAAGGTTTCTCAATGAGCATCCCTCTTGTGCTATTTATTCGCAATTATTGTCCTCATCATCGGTACATGTCCAACAATTCTCCTCAGCTTCCTCTACCGGGCCCGAAGGTGATACAATAGTGCCATGATGAGGCACCACATGTACCCGAGGGATTAAGTTTAAACTCATAATCAACTCACCGAGTAGTTCCATCGAGTGGTTCATGTCATTTCACTTGAGTTTCAAGTGTCGATCGGTGTTCTCATCAAATTCATACTCATCAGAATGGTTCAACAAGTTGAAATCAAACACAGAGATACATATTATGTACCTACAGTGGGACCCCAGTACAACGACCACTTGGTTGAACTACTCTCGCGCATTAAAAATAATGAGTGTGAAGAGTACATCCGAGCGGTCGTTGTACTGGGGTCCCACTGTACATTCTTTTTTAATTAAAAAAAAATACAAAAAAATAATGCTAAATGTCTTAAAAGCCTAAATATTCTTAAATCACACTAAAAAACTTAAATTTTAAAAGCTGATTTTTCTTTTATTTTATTTTACTTCCACCAAGTTCTCCATTCAACACGATAACAGTAAAACCCAAATCCAAACACAACACGGAAATATAGCTTTCTCGTGAATGGGTTGCAAAACAGTTGAAGCGATTCCATTGCAATTCGTACATAAACTTTGCCACCACAATTCACATTAATTCGAAGAATGCAACTCCTCACACCAATATCTTGCTGAATGGTGGTAAACCAATGAAATGTCTTCCGATAAGAACACAAGATAAGTATAGTGGGGTTAAGTGGTTCAAGGTTTTAAGGGAGCGTTGCAGTGAATTTCAATAAAATGTGCTTCACAATCTCTATCATGATCGAGATACGCATTCCCTAGGTGCATTTCATCCTAGAGTAAGCATTCTCTGGGATTCTGAGCTTTACTGACCCTTCACCCCCACCCTCACATCCCTCGTTTCTACTACACTCATACACCAACCCCGTGGCATATATGGATAAACTTCTAGGCGTAAGACATTTGCAGAGGATTTAATGGTAGCGAGAGAACGATTCAGGGTGACGATGGGGTTGTACCTGTGACTTTAGAGCTCTGAAATTCTTGTGTATAGTCGACAGTATTCATACGATGTGGGATCTCAGGTATCATATACATATATTTCAGGGCGAGATGGAGCAGCGATACCAGAACTGAGGAGTTATATAATATGATTAAATGAATAGAAGAGAAGCGGCTCATCGTAATACAATCGCTGCATAGACGATTGCCATTATATGATCACCTTGGGGCTCATGAGAATTGCAACACATTCCAATGACGATGATTCTCTTGCTCAGTTCTCAATACACTCTTGCGAAAAGTAGAGAATACAGAATATTGTCAATTTAGCTCCAAGTGCTGAAAATCGCACAAATAAGTCCCCATTCTCTACGCAGCTGGTAATAATCATATTTAGCTCCGGATTCTAAAGTTGCAATTTCTGTGAGTAGTTCTATCCCCAGAATTAGACTATGATGGGAATCAATAATTGATTGGTGAAAGATAGTTTAGCTACAGTGACTGAATCCTTGAGGAACTTTTATGGTCAGTTGAATTGCATGTACAATTCTACTTCAAATATACGGGGATTAAGGGACGATTCACTGCCCCATGAACATTCTTTCACTTGGCTCTTTAGCTCTATTTTTGCCCACATTTATAAGCAGATACATGGGCTTGAGAGAAAGTAGGAGCAATTAAAGTCTCACATATTTCGACCGTATCTTTTAATTACAGCAAATTTGCTGGAATCCTTTTGTAGTTCTGCCATGTCACTGCTATGCGGCTTTTCTTTGCTCCTTTTCCAACTAATTTCCTGTACTTTTTTGCCCCATCATGTGTTGGTTTATTTTTTTATCCGGAGACCCCGTAATGAATAATGCGACAAAACGTTTTACTTAAATATCCTTTTTTGTGTAGATTTTCTGCACCATTTTCTGATGTGATGCTGTAAGTATATAGATACAAAGCCCTAAAAAATAAAGTGTACAAGGTGAAAATTATTTTCTTTTTTTTTCAGCAAAACTTAATGGGCTATCAAGAAAAGCAAGAAAACTAAACGTAAGTTTTATTTGTTAAATTTTTTTAAGCATGATATTTAATGTCGGATAGAAGCAAATCTTTAAAATGTTTAAATTTACTTATCTACTACTATATAATCTTTAACAAATGCGATTTCGAGAGAAAGCTGCGTCTCTAATTAGTTGATGCTGTGAGGCAGACGACACTTTTTAATGTATTTCAAACAATTAATTTTCATTAAAACAACCATACATACGATAGTACTGAAAAATTCTAGCATTATGCGATGGCCCCTGACAAAAATCTTTATTGGACAAATACTGTAAAGTCACCATCCTTTTATTTATTCCCATTTATGGATGGGCTGACTAAAAAAGGCGATCTGTAGTAGATGCAATTAAAAAAAAAGTCGTCCCTATTCTCTTGAAATTAAATAGATGTTTAATGAGAGTTAATTAGTCACGAATTTGATGGTATCACCGTGTATTGCCAGTATTTCATTAATGAATATGGGAGTGTGAGGAGGAAAAGTATTGGATGGTGTACAGCAAGCGGACTTGTAATATAAATTGTGGCAATTACGGGTAACATTGAAAGTAAATAACTTAATTTTAACGCCTCCATTAGTCTGTCTGGCTTCTTGAGGGGCCATGGCAGCGCATAAACCTCGTAAGTTCCCCTAGAAAATGGAAAAATGCAAGATGGTGATGCCTTGTAAAGGATTTGTCATTATTTCAGCAAGTGGATTAAGTAAGTCGCTGTCGTGTCATCACTAATACAAATACTTTCACATCTTATTTGAATATAATTATAATTTAGAGAATTATTTTATTTATTTATTTATTTATTTATAAAATTTTAGCATTCTTTTACCATATCTTGTAAAATATTCTTAATGATATATTCATGATCAAGGTTATTGAGATTTTTTTAATAAAATTTCCTGTGAAATATCTTATGTGGATTTTAAGATATAAATAAATAGGAAAGGCATCTAACATAAATCGCAAATCATTGTACTCTACACAAATAATAAATGAGACATATACAACAGCACAAGACTTAAGACTATTTTCACTCCCCAACTGTTAATGAATAATTTAATAAGGAAAAAAATCGTGTGAAGATTTCCCGGAAAGTTGAGGGATTTTATTTTAGTTTCAAGAATCTCTATGGAACTCCTTATGGAGATGGATGAGTAACAAGACTGGCGGAAAAAGAAGTAAGACAATTCCCGAATAATCTCATGAATTATTTACATTTGTTTCAGAGATTTTCAGGGATGTACTTATATACGTACATACATATATACCTACAGTGCCAGAAGCGAATTTTTTTCTGCTTCTCTCTAGATCAGAGAGTGATAAGTGAAATATGCAAATTTCATATAATTTCTCTAACTTGATATTCATTCAATTTTGGTGTATATTTTTTTATCTCATACATTTTCTCACTTCCTGTGGGGAATTAATCTGCTGTCGTCATTCGTCATATTTTGGGTGATGTGAGATAGGGGGGCAAACCGGGAGGGGAGAGCTTGAACAACCTCGGGGTAATCTCATCTTGAATTGCCGGATGGCAATCCAGAAGATATACCTCTATTTTAATTAATATGCTTGTTATAATTGCATTTCACATGTACGTGAGCATCCGTGTCTGCTATATGCGCCCATGCCCACATATCTATATTCCAGAGTGAAAATCACAATGGGGGATGGGGAGATCCCTTTTGTTTGTGCCGAGGGTGCGGAATACATTCCTCCTACAATGTTATTAGAAATCTCTGTTCTAGAAGCAGCGTACAAGCCCCATCCAAATACAATTGTTTCAACATAATCGCAGTCATATTTGTAGCATTTAGAGTCTCCTTCTTAATTGAAATATTTCCGTGTAAACGACAATTTAACTTGCAATAAATCACTCCGAACAGTTTGTGTGTAAATCATTATTTTATGCAATGCAAGAATGAACATTGGGCTCCGAGCGTCTCCTGAACATCAGTTCCACAGCAATTTGCGTGACTACGCAGAACTCCTTTTCCCATAAGTAGTCATCCGGTGTTGGGGTTATTTCAGAATTACTCAGTCATAGTATTAATGGGAGTTAATAGTACAGAAATGAAAATGCCAATTTAACTCTCTTCTTTCTTCATCAACTCACCGCTCTATTCATCCCAAAAGACTCCCTTTTATTGGTTGATTTATCAAAAGGAAAATGGTTGCTGTATTTGATATCAATCTCACGCAAGCTTTCCCTTCGTCGTTTAATCCGATTATATGGAAAATCCGCCACGACACTCGCGATTTTCTGATTCACCTCTTCGTTTAATTTACAAAACAATTCACAATGTTTTTGTAGCTTTAGGTACTTGCTAATTCATGATATTTCAATGTATAATTTGCCCAAAGAAGTGCGAAAAAAAATGTTACATAGGTAGGTATTACATATATAATCCTTTGATTATAATTAGAACATGGAACATGGCAGTTTAAGTTGAGAAATCAAAGGGCATTAACGAGGTAAGATTATGGTGCCAAAGAAAGATTTCAGAGTCTCTCAATTAAAATTATGACTAAAGTACAGCGCGCACTCCTCACTTAAATGCCATAATCGTTAGGATGTAGAGTTTTTTGTGACAACAATTTAATTATACATAAAATTCCATCCATGTGCTCAACTGATGGGAAATAAAAGCCTCGTATACATTAATGATAGTTCTTGGGAAAATACTTATTTTCTGTGATTTTTCTTTTGTAAATTATTCTTGCTTTTTTGACACGTTATTTATGATCGTTTGATGTAGATCTCTTTATTTGATGGTGCTGGTCAAGCAATTGCTCTTCTCAGAGACTCTTTATGTCTTCATCATGACAGGCAATTAAACAAAAGTTGAGGGATACGAAGAAGCGCCACTGTTCCTAATACAGAGAATTAATGGGAATTTCCGACAAGTTACATACCTAACGTTTGAATTTTGCAAAATAATTGCATGAATTAGAAGAAGAACTATATAACATCGAGACAAGATGTTTCCAAATAAATAAAAGGAATTTATTTGAAAATAAAATTAAAACAAAACAAACATAGACAAAAATCTACATTAAAATTAGAATATAGTTATCAAGAAAACCAACGGCTATATGGATCCGGAAGGAATTCAACAGCCGTACAATTTAAAGTGCAGAAGAAGAAGAAGAAAACCAACATGCATCTTCCAAAACAAGATGTAACTAACGAATCGTGAATACCCAAAGATACTACATATCACGAATTAAAAAAATATCTTCCTTGAACATATATGTAGATAAGTATATCTTTGTTGTTTACATTGCTGCTTAAGAATTTAATATGTTGCATAAAAATTATTTTATGGTAAAACGTCTGGTCACCGCATGTCACGGTAAGACCAAATATAATATTGCCAGTTTAATAGGAACAAAGACACACTGCATTTTGCATCAATTTCATAACTATTTGCTGGATCGCTTCATCAATTAAAAAAGAACTAAACATGATTTTTAAAATTTTTATTTATGTTGCTTTTTCCCCTTTTTAATTGCACCACTAAATGTAAGAATCTCAACTTCATGTTTAGTTTGTACAGCCCCTTTTAAGTATATCATGTAAAACATGACAAAGTGTCTCTGTGAAATTTTAATTGAATATGTCACTTGAAATGTTTTGCGCTAAAGTATGAAAATGACGCGGTATCTCTCTATGCTATATATAGCAATGTTCGCAAGCAAACATAATGCCAGGAAGGTATTTGAGGAATTTCACCAACTTCCCATTGAATATGTAAGGAATTTCCTTACGATGCGGAGAGCGCTGAATTAGATGGATTGAATGATTAATACGTGTTTGTGCTATTTGAATATTTTAATTGAAATATTTACTCTTCCTGGTGAGTCAATTTGATGTTATACGGGTACTGCATAATATGAAAAATTACACCTCTTAATAACACAACCCGAAGGGGGTAGCTAAGTAATCCACTAAAAACGTTTGTGTCAAAAGGTTTCAATGGGCATCTTTTTAGTGTGTCCACGTGCCACTTATCAAGCTCCTTTTGCAATGTGTTTAATGAGTAAAATCCATACCATAGAATCCCTTACAGGGGCCTGCATCTGATACTTCCCTTCCACACTATTAAATTGCATGCTAATACGCCATTTAGGGTACTCTTTAGGCAGCAAAAAGTCTCCATGGAAATTTCGGCAACATTAAACTTTGATGATTCAGTTGAGTGTTGTGTGGGATGAGAAATTTATGGAACAACCATATCAATTACATCCTCTATGTACATCACTTTGATCCTCCATCTTAATAATACTCGCTAAATATTAACCGTGCGTCTTTAATGGTATCTTGTAAACAATATTTTCAGCACGCCACACGCAAGGCACGCCAAAGACAATCCCAAATCGACCTTTTACCTTTGCATTAAGTATTAATAATTGGGAAGAAAATATGGATATCCTGCCATATGTTTTTCAATCGTCAGAAGCCTACGCACCCGTTCTCTTGTGGTTTCATCTTTTACCCTCTGATGATCCCCTTAATGACTCCACAGTAGATATATAGGTATTGCTCTGGATTACCTGAAAATTTGTAAAATGTGAGTTTTTGTTGGACATTTGGCGGGTGGAGATTTCCTGATGAAACCTTGAATGCCATATGGCTTACTCGGCTTACTCAATTCCCATTGTATCCTATATTGAATTTCAAGTTGAAGACAAGAAAAAAAACCAACATACCCAACATAAAAGTGAATCTAATTCTCAAGATAGCAAAATCATCAATGATAATCAAGTGTCTGTTAGTTATTTGAATTTTTTATTTATAAAATTAATAATTATGTAGCATTAGAATAATAAATTAAAAAAAAACTTTGATGTCTCACCTTTATATAACTATAAAGCAAAATGGGCAAAATATCAATATCAATACCATTCATGTGTACGGAATGACCAATAATGCTTGCTAGTGAGAGCAATAAAATAAAAGAAATTCCTTGTCATCGATACAGTCGGACTATTTCAATGTCAGACTCATCATTAATTTAATCGGAACTCCACGCTATCGCCACAACATCTGTATGGAGCGCTAACAATCTTGTCTGCGACGGGAATGATAATAAAAAGATAAAAAAAAATAGTGACAAAATTGGGTTTCCATACGTTGTTTTACTTCTCATCCACTAACTCTCGCGCGGATCTTTTTTTTATTTTCGGGCTGATTCTCTTTATGGCATCATTATAGCTTTATACGATTGTGCGCTGAAATAACTTAATTCCCAGTTCGAAGTGAACAAAATGAAGATCTAAACCTGAAGCTGACAGGTATTTTGCTACCTGTGTGTTCATTTTGTGCGTTTTTTGTCTCTGGGTATCATCGTATCTTGTACTGCATGCACAACATTTTTGAAATAAAGGCATAAGGGACTTTTTTCTCTCACTCTCCATTTTGCTTTGGCTGGTGGCTCGGGCAATTGTGAGGAATCTTCATCGTTCGCTCTGTAATTTGTTACAAAAACCCGTCAGTCGATCGGCTGTGTTGGGTTTGATGATGTTGAAAAGAGTATGGTCAGTGTGTGCATAAGAGGAGCATCGAGCGAAGTTCTTTTGTATTTAGAGATACCTCATATAAATTTCCATCGAGGAGCTTCTCAAACTTCAAGAATTCCACTTCTCTATGTATTTATTCACGCAGTTTTCGGACCCTGACCAACATAATAAATTTCATTTTCGATCGCAGGTTTGCCGCGCAAAAACTCCAATTGGTTTCATTATGGGAGGAATAAGAGGAACGAAAACCGAAATCGTCGCGCTGAAACTCCACAAACTAATCACTTTGATAGAAAACAAGGTATACGAATCTTAAATCGTTGATGATTGCGTGGTGTAGGGTGTATATAATATAGTGTGTTCAGTTCAATCTCCGTGTAGGATAAATATATACACATAAAAACATGGATGGAACAGTATAAAGCGAAAGAACGGTAAGTAAAACTTACGGGCTGTGATTCTTTCTTTGTCACTGAAATGTGAATGTGGCTGAAAATTGAGGATGGGCAAATTTTGAGGAGAGACTTACTCGTGAGCCGAATCACAGCCAACGCCCGCCACGATTCAGGCTTTCTTCAAAATTTCTGCGCGTTGGCTGTGATTCGGCTCGCGAGTAAGTCTCTCCTCAAAATTTGCCCATCCTCAATTTTCAGCCACATTCACATTTCAGTGACAAAGAAAGAATCACAGCCCGTAAGTTTTACTTACCGTTCTTTTGCTTTATACTGTTCCATCCATGTTTTTATGTGTATATAAAAAACGCCCCGCTTCGCGGGGCGTTGGTCTTATGCAACTCAAGATATGACATGTTAACTTTAAAACGCGATATCTCCGGAACGGCTACATAGATTTTCTTCATTTTTGGCATGATGAAATATATTATAGCCAACTATAACATATCAAAATATGAAGCAATTCTATAAAGCCGTGCTCGAGATATTCATCGAAAACTCATCGAAAATTTTGTTTTCGATTTTAGCGCCACTTGCGGTCATTTTTTGAACTTGCGATGTTCCGAGCAGTTGTAGGGCTTGTTAATATCTTTCATTTGAGTCCGAGTTGATGGAAATCGGTCAAGCCGTTCTCGAGTTATAGCCGATTTTCGATGAAAAATTGAGACGGCCATATTGACTAAACGGCTTGACCGATTTTCGAAAATGAGGTATCGTTGGAAAGGTATTGATGGCCCCTACAACATATCAAAATTTCAGACCTCTAGCTATAATAGTGACTGAGATATAGCGAAAACAAAATTTGGGGGTTATTCAAAATGGCGGACAGGGGGGTGGGGGGTCAGATCTGACTTCATAATCGGATGTCTTCCACCCGATATATGAACTTTGCCGTTGACCGCAAGTCTCTATCTATTACCGTTCTCTTGTAATTTAGCAAAAGGTTCCGGACGGACCAATTTTTGGCGCATACGTTTTTTGTAATGTAGGGACCCTAATTCGTGGTCATCCCAAGTTTGAGCCCGATCTGACGACTTTGCATTTTTGAGTGTACACAGAAGCTGTGCTTCTTTGAAGAAAGAATCACAGCTAAAAAAAGATAGAAGAACTGAGAAGCCAAAAGAGATATCTGACAGGCCAGAGTTCCTTTTTCTGCCCTCCGACGGCGTCCGACAATCGCTAACAGAAATACTGAAAAATACACCAAATTCGTTACATCACGCCGATTTACCCTCACACACCAGACGGCCAATGTCTAAATTAAATTTATTGTTTTATTTTTTTTTTGTAACAATTTTTATTCTCCTTCCTTTCCGTACACCCCGCTGGCCATCCTTCAATCAACAGGGAATTTTTTTTAACCTTCTCACATAGTATGACAACTAAATTTTGCGATAACACCCAACATAGGCGATACATAGGCAATCCCTATAATATGCACTGTGCCTAGACCAGGGGAAAAAATCGAATAAATTTGTATAATACTTTTTAAGTGGCTGTTATCTTCCCGTGAATTATGACTCTATTCATCGTTGCTTCGACGCGATGCTACAATTTACTGTCGAACCTTCCTCTGTGTGCCGCCACTAACGAATTAATGCTTTTTTCCTCACTTTTTTGTGTCCGACTTCTTCGGCACCACAGTTCAAAATAATAATATAGCATGGAAGAGAGCGTCATCCCAAAATGCCATAGTATCTCTTCCAATTGAGGAGATAGAGCACAGAGTACCCTGACTTAGACATTTGACAAGACCATGCCACACAAAAAATTAACGTCGTCATCACATTATCAACTTCAAATTAGGCTTTATATTTTTCTCACTCCCGAAAATGCTGTTAATTCCCCGTGAACCGTGAATTACTGTGGAATAATATGCTAGAAGAGTATATTAAATTCACGTAAAATCCCAGAGAATGCCGCTGGTATACTGCACTGTTGGAAATTCCAAAGTTGCTTCTGAAAAGAAAATTGCTGTGAAGGCAAAATTTCACAACCTTTTTTTCTTAATTAAAATAACTTATAATCTCATCTTATATTGTAGGTCACCACAAGATTGTAAGAGATTTTATGCAATATTTGTCGCATTGACGTTTAACATTTATTTTAAATATTTCTCACATTTTAAAATAAACTGCATTTATTAAACTCTTTTTCAACTAATCAACGAATCCACAATGAATTTTAATTTTGAGCGCTTAGAAAATATTTTAAAAACTTAGAATAAAAACCAGAATTGAAAAAGTTAATTTCTTACCTTGATTAATAAAATAAAATAGGTAGATACCTATGTTATGTACGTAGTACATTATCTATAGAAAAGAATGTTCGAAATATCATTATTTTTCAGCCTAGAATGTAAAGTCTACAAATAGTTAAAAAAAAATTAAGAAATATGCCAAATATCACCACAAACCTATAATTAATTTGTAAGTCTGCTGTAAAATAATATTTTATAAGTTTTTTTTTATGAGATTGCCTAGAAGAATACTCAATATAAGGGTGACGATCTTGGCAATATTCATTAGAATTTAAAAGCGGAAATTATGCAATGACTCACAGATGTTCCTAAAATGTTTCAAAACTCCTAAGAATTTTCACAAATGAAGAAGGCAATTCTCACAAAATCACTTCCATAGAAACAATTTGAATTTCTTCCTTTTGGCAAATGAAGCAATTTGCACATGAAATTATGGTGAATGGGACACTTTTGTTGTCGGTATGAGTTTTTCTCTCAGTGTTCCCACCACTTTGTCGTGCACTGTTGGAGAGGAAGTGGCATAGTTAAGGGCATTAGATTCCAAAACCGAAGACGATGGTTTAAGGAAAGGTGGTGAATGGTGGAGCACAAAAAATTGTGTGTTGAAAGCCTGAGTGTGGCGGGACAAAAAACGACCGAGGGAAATTGTGACCGTTTTGAAAACAAATGGGCAATAATCACATTGTTTCTCACCAGGCGCTTTGGCGAGGAGTACTTTCGTGGAAAATCGACGCTTCCCGTGAAGGATGCCATCTCCACAGAGAGCCCTAAAAGCGTTGGGAGCATGAGGGTAGAAAAGGGCTGTTGGTGATGGAGCTTTAATTGGCTGTAAAAGTGAGGTTAAACACAAATGATAATTGCAAATGAATGTTAATAACACGAGTACGAATGGTTTGGGGCCTTTTGGACTCTCGGTGTGTGATGTGATTTTCAGAGAGGGATGAATGTTCAATTAAGGGATACAATCTCTTTCCCATCCACAAACTTTTCCCACCGACACCCCCCTAATTCGCTATGGGAAATACGGCACCAAATCTGATTATACCGGAAATTGATTAAATACATTGAAAAGTTTAAAGTCTCGTTTGCATTATTCACTCGTATTATCATGGCATAATGTCACCCTTTGCTCCTCTATTGCGAGAACATTTTGCCAACGGAAGAGGTGGTTGTGTCACCCACTCGTTTGGAACCCACTCGTCAGTATATGTACATGTACATATATGTGAGTGTGTGGTCACGTGGGGAGATAAAATTTGAATATATATTAAGGATACTTGTCGATGGGGATCTCTATGTTGCCCATTTGGACGACTATTCACTTCAAAGCTTATCAACACTCAAGTCTTTTTCACCATCGCCCCATTTTACTGGAATTTACATTGGAAATCTCCTCTTATCGTACACTTTTATGCAATACTTTACAACACGCCTTTCTCAAACACTTCTCTCTTTATATGCCCTCTACATTATGCTCTCATCTGCCCTTTTGATTTTTTTCCACACACATCGTTTTTTCTTTTGTATCAAAATACAATACATACAACAAAACGTTAATTCAGTAAAATTATTAAAATTTTATAAATATATCGCACAATTTTTTATTCTAAAGAGCTAATAAAGTATTTCAAAAGTAAGACTTAGAAACTAATGAACTTCTTATTGAGAGCCCTTTTTAACTATAATACCGAAAATCCGGAAGATCCAAATAGTAATAGGGGTCCTTAAGACACAAACTGTCTTCCTTCGGGGCTACTAGGACTACTACACCTCATCCTTGAAATTTTTTCTTGAAGTTAAATTAGCGGAATACCTCCTTGGTGTTGCAAAAAGGAAACCTTCGATTAATAAAGCTGTATACGGATATCCCGAGAACGACGTCGTAGCGTATTCAAGACAACTTACAACAGTAATTAAATAATGAAAGTTTTATTAGTTTCGCCCGAGACTGGCTGCCAAACATGATGAGGAGGGGGTGAATGCATTTTCATATACACAGGATTTTACATCTCTAAAGAAGAGCTAAATCCCAATATTCTACCACATATAGCACTCACATCTTCAGACTCTAAGACTTTGTTGTACATTATAAATAATATTTTCAAAAATATTAAAGTTCCTCCACAGAATTATTAGAATATTATAATTCTACATTATTCTATTCTCTGGATTTAGGAAAAATGTCATATCTAAACCTCAGAGTATTAATTTTAAAATATACAACCGTTTCTGATTTTTTAATCGAATATACTAACATGTAAATAAAAATTTACTCTTAAAACTGTCTGTTGTTTTGCTTTGGAGCTATTCTGTGAAACAGGCTATTCGCTTTTCTTTCGCCATTAACAAATTTGTTATCGTCAACTGAATAAAGCATCAAAGACCTTACTTCTTGGCACTTTCTATTGAGAAGGAAGTATAGCCTTAATGAAATTATGAATCTTAAAACGAACTCGCCATTCTCTAATATAATGCATCAAAGTACAGCGAAAATGCAACTCAAGTGATGGAAAGCATGTACTGTACATTGTACATGTACTGTACATACATATATAGGCCCTTTAGGTAGCAGAGGAAGTAGTAGCATAATATAATATTAAGAGTTTCGTATTGCATTTTCCACGCAAATTGAGAAAATTGCTCATTATTTTCTTCTGTCTCTGTAGACAATTTTGTGTCAAAGTTCGCAACTTAATTTTTATTTTTAGTACATATTTTTGGTTATCGTGTGCTGTTCATGCTGAGAATCGGCATCTAAATTCGTTTGCGTAAACCTAATTATAATACTTCAATCACCTAATTAAACATTTAATGAAAAGAATGAATACAAAAATCTACCTAAATTACATGTTTCTTTGTTAAAACCCTGCCGTATCTGATCAATAGCATTCGTTCGTCACCCCCTGTTTACCATTTTATCCTCTTGAGTACAGACGCCGTAAGTGTTGCAGGAACCTATTAAATGTAATGGATTTTTATAGTTTCGCAGTCACGATAAGATGAAATCATTATTTTACACTTGTTCATGCACACACCAGACACACACACCCCCAAATGTGTATCCTGAACACTTTGGATCATTCGATAGCATTATACACAGACGATTTTACTCAAAGGGACTGCCAAAAATTTTATCCTCAAACTCTAATACAGCTTCTTTCTTCCCCGTGGTAGCTCACAGAATGAAATTCACTATACACGCCTTTGCAATTATTATCCAGCAGTGTCGCCATATGGCACAACTATACCATCCTTCCCATATCCTTTCTGCGTGGTTTGCCTCTGAGGCACCGTCGTCGAATGCACTGATATTGGATATTCTTATATACCCGAAAAATAGTGTCTACAAATCGATCAGTGTTTAATGTTTGGCTCAACTTTACTATTTTCACGTTTCACAGTTTGCACATGGGCTCAGGCAGTTTGAGTCCATGAGCGTACCCTTGAAAATTGATATGTCACCCTCAGAATAAGACTAACACCACACCATATATTTTCATCCATTATGATTTGTAATTTGTGCCTTAGGAAAATATTTGTTTCTCATACTGGAAAGTGTTAGTAGATGAAAAGTAAAAGTAACAGGGGTTGGAAAGTTCACTTCTCGATTCACCACTATATAAACGAAATTGATGGTCCAATAGCTATTTTTGAAAATCCTAATAACACATATTGAAAATTCAATTGTTTGATTTTTTAAAAATATTTTAAAATACAGAAATATTAAATATTAATCTTTCATAGATATAATTAACAAGGATGAGAGTTCCATTAGTTTAGTATGTCTTTAATGTATTCATGTATGAAAACAAACCTACTTTTGGTGTAGGGATTATTTGTACCTAATGAATTTTCTACACAAAAACACAAAAGACCTTTCTCAGCAAGATACTCAATCTTTCCTCACCTTGTCCTTTAAAATCCTGAGGCTTTCAGCTTGTTCAAAATCTTCTTAAATGGGTACCTCTTAGGATAGTTTAGGACATATTAAATTATTTTCTTTGTTTACATATTCTATGAACACTATCAAAATGTAGGTAATTTTGAATTTAATTGAATTAATATTGAGGAGATGAAAATTTTACTTTTTTTTGGATTCTTAACAAGAAGATAAACATAAAACTTTTATGCAATTACAAGCAATTTTATGCTAATTATGTCCAACTTTCTTGATGCTGATTGACAATGTGCCTGTTCTGGAATTCTTATGGCAGGTTTAAATTTTTTTGTGGCGTCCAACTGATATTTCCTCAATTGAGACATTGGAAATTGTAAATTTTTGTGGTGTTACGTGTACTGAAAACAGCTGTATAGCTGTCGTTTAACCACTTCCTGATACCCCCTTGAGGTTTTATGGTGTTGCTGGGTTTTTGAGTTTTTGGAACACCAAACCTTCCCTCCTCGTCATTTTGGCTTAAGATGGCAATCGAGTGCTTAACATTGGAAATTGTGTGTTGGCAACTGAAGGTCGGGGGATAGGTTGAAGGAAGAGAAACATGGTTTATTGTATTAGAATGCCCCTTTGGGTTCTACGAAAATTGTGTAAAGTCAAACTTTTGCAAAATTATTGCTCAGACTTGCAAATTTAATGAGGCATTTTTGAATACAGGGGGAAGTCATCTAATCATCATGCGCATATTTTATGCTCCACCGAGAAGTTTGTCCCACAAAACTCCAAAATATGTTTCCATTTAGCCTTTGATGTGACTTCTGGGCATTCTCCTGCCTTTAGATCCCACACTTATCACCAAATTAAAACCATATACCAATTTTTTTCTAGACATGTTATTTATGGGTAAAGCGTGCAAGTGCTTGGATCAAATTACGATATAGTCCCAATGGTTTTATGCTTTTTGGGTCTAACGACACGGAGTGGTGTACAATTGAGATTCTGTGTATTCCCACTGTTTTTATCTCCGATGCCTGTACTTTAATTGCTTCCCAGAGCATCTCTTACGTTCCACAGGGCTCTCTTAATTCTCTCATTCTCATTTTCCTTTATATTTTGATTTCTCTATCCTCTCAAGTTCCACAGTGTGGTTTTGCATTGCATGCATACAAACACTATCGAATAAAATATGTATTACTATCCACACTTTTTTTTTTTAGAAAACCTAATGTATCTTTTGTGATTTTTTTCAGTTTAATACATCTTACTGTAGTCTTGAGGGGTTAATTCATTTTCTCCTTATTGAGCAACTAAAAATATTATTTTTTAGCATTGATTCAGTAAAAGATGAGGCTTTTTGATCAGTATTAGTCTGACTATGTGCCATTGCAAAAATTTTAATTAATGCAATGTATTTTAAAAATTTTAAAGAATCTTGTTACAATTATTTTTATCGCCACTGTACTATATATAGGAAGAGAGAAAATGTTTATCTCTCTCACAGGGAAACTCTCTCGTGTATTCTTCTACTCTCTTTCTCCCTTCTCAATATTTTCTCACTTATATATTGCACTCTCCGTTTCCATGGATTGTGCTATGGTTAGTGAAAACGGTGTGCAGACCCTCTCTGATACATAGAATTTCGCCCGAAGTATATAGCGACGGAGCTCCGGAGATCCGCTCTGCACGCATTTCGAGTGCCGGTTGGAAGGCACGGCTCGAACCCAGCCAGTTCATCGAATTCAGTGTGTCTCGCACCGTCGGTCTAAGCGGTTCTACATTATAAACGAGAAAAGCACATCGTACTCCGTGCCAACAATACTTAGAGAAGCAAACAAAACACGCTTCACAGACAATTCCTGGCGACAGATTCATCTTCCAAACAGACAACATTTTCGACAGTTTTTCCGCTAAAACTCGTATTCTGCATTCGCGATTCACCTCACAGATTTATCATTGTGTCTGAAGGCAATCGTGGACCAAAAGTGTAAAATACATATTTTTCCGAATAGGAAAAATTAATTAAATTTTCTCGTAAATGGTGAAAACGCGGTGTGTTTGTGTCGAGAATTGCTAAATGGGTGGGGACTACAGAGTAACAAAAATATACAATTGAGAGATTGTGCAATTGCGTGGAAAGCACTACAAGAACACCATTTTGGGGATTTTTTCCCTCCCAAAAGTGTCGCGCGAAACTACCCATTTGTGGTCATACCCTTCCCACAAAAAAAAACATTTTTTTGTGTTTTTCGTTAGATTTGCAAAATATGAATTTTGTGATATTCCCCGCTCTTACACGACTACTCTAAAAAGATTTTTTTGAATGTCACGACAGTGCCGCAAATAAAGAACAAATTTAGGGTAGAGACCCTCTGTCATCTAGAATAAAAATACCAAGTGATGTGTATAAGTTTTTATTTACCATAAATATTTTGCATACTATGAAGTAATAAACAAAAATCTCACTGGTGAAAATAAGACGTGTGTATCAGTGTTAGAGGTCATGTATGCCTACTCACAAACTTCATTCTCAATTCGGGTGCAAGGGTGGAATTAAAGCTACAACCCATTCATCTCAGAGCAAACTCAATGAAACATCCCCAAAAGTGTTTGTAGTAGTGTGACTGTTGAGCAAATATTGTGGATATTAACAGAGATTCCTCGGGACTTCAAAGAAATTGTCGCTCCTCTGAGTCTTCTTGCCGACGTGAAATTGCCAATTTTTCACGTATGCATCAAGCTTCTGAACGAATAAATGTGAGTGTAAATTCTAGCTTTTACTATGAAATTAATCTCGTGTATAAATAATTTCATCCATTGTGTTATATATAGTTTGTGATAAAAAAAATTAATATTAGGTAACCGAATGTTTAAAATAAATTTTTGAAATGAAAATATTACCATTATTGGAAAGAATTCATCAAGTACGAGATTAAATTTTATTTATACATATATAAATACCAATTTGATGAATTTATGGATAGACAACTTATCAAATATTTTGCACGTAATTTACACTGACAACGTGTTTTTTTTCTAAAGAAAATCACTCACTCAGTTCGCGTGGCTCGAAATATGGGAATGTCGGCTTCTCCAACTTTAACGATGAACCTTTTACTAAAATCAATGCGACCTTAAAGTTGTGCAGATTAAAGATTTCTGTACTCTTTGCCGTATACGTTTCACTTTTCCTCCGTGATAAAAAACCATATAAATAAAAGCTTTTAGAAATATTTTTACAACCTAATAAGCTGTGTTTGGAAATAAATTATTTGCAAAATTCTGAAAAATTTAGATACTTCTTATATATATATTTTTTTATAAAAGTTTGTTTATGTAAAAACTTACCATCTTTTTGTAAGTACAGAATAGAAAAGAGGGAAGTATGGAGCTTAAAAAGTTTTACAAAGTTTCAAAAGTTTGTGTAATCAGGAAAATTATTCGCTCTAAATAATGTAGCCTAAAATATAAAGTTTAAGAGGATCAAGATAAATAAAAATTGAAGTTTGTAAATGTGATTCTTTTTGAGAAAGCGCATATTTATAGTGTAGGTACCACTTATTGAAAGTCGTCAGATTGGACTCAATCTTGGTACGTTAGTTGATAAATTATTCCGATTATTTATTCATGGTAAATCATTTTTTAGTTTTTGAAAACAATATTTATGTATAAGTACCACATCCTTATCATTTTCTCCAGTAGATTTTCCCAGTTAATTTTCTCGGAAAATCTTTCGAGGCTATGAAAATTAATTCAATGATATTTTGGCATAAACTCATGTTATTTTTTGCAATTATTTGTTAGGGGAGAGCGGGGTTAAAAAAGTCACTTAAGGGTTTAGAAAAAGCTCAAAATATCATATTTCCCAAACAGATAAAGGAAAATGTATAGCTCAATTCTTTAGGATATTTCTTGCCCTACAACTCTTTCTCAGATCATTTTGTTCTATCTAGCTAGGAAATATGATATTTTAAGCTTTTTCCAAACCCTTAAGTGACTTTATTAGCCCCGCCCTCCCCTAAATACAAAATTATATTTTTTTTAAATAAGCAATCTTATGATCGCCATGATTTCAATAGTTAGGTCAACAAAATATTTGTTTGATGCGTTGAGTGAGTACACTCAATTTCAATGTTTGTGACTAGAATTTTTATAATACTATGATACGATTAGAAGTGCTATACGTTTGTGTTTAGTAAAGTCCTCACACATAGATCCACACTCTGTTCTGCATAATATAATTTGTCATGACAACCCCCATTTTGGATTAAGCTTTAATTTTAACGTCTGCCATTGGGCTCAGTGAAAGATCAAAAACACACATGTTTTGATCGCTTTCCGCATTAGCAGCGTAAAATATCTTAAATCCGAGAAAATCGTTTTATCGACTCACCATGGTTTATGCTCTCTCACTCACTGTTTTCCACCTCACGTCACTAGCCCGAACTGGCCTACATGGAGGAAATTGACGTGAAAGTGGGTTGAAGAATATGGTAAGAGAGAGAGAGAGAGAGAGAGAGAGAGAGAGGAAAAGAAATTTCTCAAGAACAATGTGCGGGAGGTGTTAACGAAATGTACATAGAATTTTTCCTTGTCGAACGCAAATAAATAGAAGTAAGATAGTGTATAATGAAGGAAAGGAAGCTGCCACAAGATGGTATTCTTTCCTCAATTTATGCACATACCACAGATCACCAATTTGAAACTTCCTCAATTTTAAAGTGATTTGTTTAAAATTACGGCTCAAGTTTTTGAGGCGAAACGTCCGTTGAGATATACTCGAGAAATCCCTTTCCTCTGGTCCATCATCATCATTCTGTGGCACCCTGAAGAATTTTTCTCAATCTTGTTTGGAGTGCCAAAGCCACTTGAGTGTGGATTGGAGGCGAAAAAGTGGTTATAAAGATGGAAACACCAGAAATGGCTGGTGTGATGTTGATTTTGATAGTAAAATACCCCATCGTAGACGATTTATCATTTGCCGAAGAAAACACTTTTTCCAGCGGCGACGATTCCAGAAATCTCCAACACTGTTGAGATCCCATTAAAATTTCCATATGCGTGATGATAGCTATTTTAATTTTATTTTAATACCATACCATGCGCTGCTGCTGCCGTTTGATGTACACATGATGAGTGCAGTACTCTTTATACCGACCCCACTGCCAACCCATCCCATCCCGGTCCTCCCACCACACCGTCTTTTCGCCACATCGCCTCGTAAACAGTCCAACATTCCAGTTGGCGAAAAAGACTTGCCAACACATCCCGTAATAATGCACATGACAAGAAGATCCCTCTCCGCGTTCAGTGGCTCTCGAGTGGCAAATTCACATGATTGTCGAACAACGGCGAGACATAATTTATCGCTGAAATTCAAAAGGGGAGTATGGAGATGCCTTTTGAGACGCCCGCAATTGTGGAAATGTTGTACATAATTTACAAGAGGATACTAAAATGTTTTTAAATGCACCTTCAATGTGTTCACACTCCTAACATTGCTGCACAAATATTGCTTAAAAAGTGTTTTCAAGTCGCGCGCATTTACCCTTTCATTCACAAAAATACACAAATTTCAAGGTAGATACATTTTTTTGGGAAGTGTACGTTTTTGGTGCTTCGTGCGCCAACCAATTGTGAGGTGAGAGATAGTTTGGTGGATTTGGAAGTGAGGTTATGCATTTTAGTTTCAGCTAGAGCCGCTAGAGCCATGAAAATTGACACAAGTGTTTCTTGGAATTTATCTTAATTTTCAGATTAAATATTCTTATCTTTTTTGGGAGCTGGGAGATACAAATAAAAAAGTGCCATCGACCATTCTACTTACGATTATCTAAAAAACATTGTACCAATTTTCATAGCTCTAACTAAAATTAAGATACATAACCTCATTTTCAAATTCACAAAACTAAATGACGCCACTAACGGCAAAACGCAAGAATTAAAAAATGTCATTCTTGACATTTCTTTGTACGTTCTATTGCCGTCGTGATGACACCGCCTCTTCCGTTTCCAACCACTGTGACAACAACATGTGCTACCATTTGTCTCTTAAATTCAATTTTATAAAGTTATTAAGTGAAGTTATAACCTGCAAATATATTTTAAATTAATCAACTGATCGCGGTGTTTGATTTTTGCGCGCCGCCCAACGCTACACTTCACGGAATTATTTGGAAATTCTACCTAAGAAGACCACGCGAACATTCCGGCAGGAGCCCTTCACAAGTTTCTAACCCATTCTCATACTTATCACGAAGGAACGTTAATCAACATAGGTACGTGATGATTTGATTCAATATGAAATATACTTTTAATTGTTTTTTTTAAAGGAAATTTAAGAAAAACCCTTAATTATGGTGCAATGGACGCTATTTCAGGGATGATGAAGAGGTAACCATATTTGAAGAGCTAATGGAGCTAATTCATAGGAAATTCGTATCAATTTTTTTCACACTTGAATGTTTTACAAAATAACTATCTAGGAGATGGTTAATATTTTTTTTGGAAAAGGAAATAATATGTGGTGGTGTACTCATTGTTCGAGTTATGTGTTCACCTTACATTTTCCAGATACACATTAAAAACATACTTGCAGTGTAAACATTCGCAAATGCCGAGCAAAAGAAATAGATCAGTGCATCGGATGCAATGGCGTGCCAGGCAAAAGAGAGTTACAAAAGTTAACGTATACAACAAAGTGCAATTTTCCGCCTGTGACGGTGGAAGAATTAAAATTTATGTCCCTGGGAAATGAAGAGATAATTTATTGTATTTGCTGTTGCAAGTGGAAATTGCGGTTGAATTGTAAGACGAGGCATACAAAAGCCAATTAGTGTGTCTCTAATCGATTGGATTGTAAACAAAACTCAATCAATTTGCTTCTCCACTTTCAATATATATTTTCCAGGATCGACAGATTAATTAGCCCTGCTATCAGGGTGTTTTGGGTGGGTTTGTTTCCGTAAACTTTTCTCACGTTTCGGGTGGGGTGAAGTCAAGTTAAATTTTATCATGATGCGGATGTTTAATTCAATTTGCAATTTTATTGGTTCTTCACAATTATCTCAAGACGGGAAGTTTTTCTTTCTTATTCTTCTTCCCATTGCTTACACATCGCTTTTACTGTACACTCTTATTATCCCACCTACATCTTTTCTTTATACACACCTTTTGTATGGCTAAATTTTTTTCTGGATGCTGTATGTATGAAAAAATTATATATATATATACATATACCGACGGTTGGGAAACTCTTCGGCTATAAATAAGATAGGGGTTCCTTTTAGCTTAAATCGATTTTTCAATTTGATACATTTTTCTCGTGGAAAATGGGGAAAAGTATGAGAGGTTCTCTTTTTTTCCATCACTTCATCTTCCCGGAAAAAATGACTAATCTTTCCAAGAAAGAGCCCTCACGCAACTTCTTCAAGTTCACTAAGCAAACACGCGGGCCCACACTCTTACCTAAAAACTCCCAAAAAAAATTATATAACTTGGAGGACTCTTGTGAGACATCACCCTGGCTGGAGTACAGCTAGTCGGCTGAAATATTCTCGTATATTGTCATTTCAGCACCATTATCGCTTGTCTTTTACCTCCATTACAATCCATGAGTACTTTCATCAATTATTCCTTCATTCAATATGACTCCACACACAGCCATTTGTTGAAGACTCTCGTAATTTTCCCAATCGCATATTGTAAATCAATACGTCCACCACACACAGAGTAAGGCCAGTTCTTGCAATGTTGTCATCACCGATTGCCAAGTAAATAAATAAGTAATAACGCGTTTGTGGCAACGCAAACGTGCCCATTGCTCTTTGATTGACTTGCCGCCAAATATTCTTAGAGGAATTTCACCAATTTTCCACACTATTGCCTCTATCAGACTTGTTGAAATTTAATTACACCATCGTGTTTCCTGGGTGTCTTATATTTTTGGAAAGTACCTTACCTCAGGCTATACTGCGACCTGTATTGTTCACCGAGGTGATGATTTTATGGCTAGAGATATGGTTTCTCATTAGAGGAAAATTTCACATTGTTACTGAAAGATTTCTCGCAAGATTTTGTAATAAGAGTCATTAAATAAATAGTGAAACGGATTTGCTTATTCATTCATAGACCTAAATGGGTCATTATTAAAATTTATATACTTCAGGACTTGCAAGAAGACTAGGTATCTCTATAACATGCATTTTATAGGCATAAATATTTTTAAGCATAATCATATAAATAGGGATTGGAAAAAGAATTAGTTAGGTAATAACTAGTACTAAAACTAATAGTCAGGTGCATACTTTGGATAGTGGTATGTACTATATAATATGCGTTTTCTTCATTTTCTTGGAGCACTTTCAATATACATAATTTCAAGTTTCTTTAGAAAAACTTGAAAAGAACTTTACCTATAGCGACATGAAACTTTTGACGCAATTAGTGTCTAATTATTTCTGTTTTTTCCCGTATCTCTGTGTCGCGGTATGGTGAATCCTAAATAATTTATTCTCGCAATGGCGACAGTCGGCGTAAATCAAACGGAAGCGCTGTATTGTTGAATGTGTGCAAGTTCTTTTTCTGCAATACAAAATCGATAGACAAATGCGCGATTGTGCGACAATGATAATAAATAATTGAGAGGGGAATTCTTGAAATTTAATAATGTCACGGGAAGGCATGGTGTATATATTGTGGCCTGTTGGACGACAAAGTGCCGACAGGCTCTATTGCTGGCAATCATCCACCGAAGAGCCACCCACTCGTACACATTCCGTGCACTTTTGCTGCGGTGATCCATTGCCTGGAGCACTCAATGGAATGGATTGTTGAGCATGTGAATGGGGAGATTGTCTTCGGCGGCACCTCCAGAGCCAAGGGTGGGCGACTAGCTCGACGATAAACAGCGTGTAAATGCAATGCATCATTGGGCATCACGCAGATGCGCGACAATTCAATGGGTCCGAAAGGAGATGCGATGCTCTGCACAAACGCATGCGCCCCCACATGAATGCCACGGGAACTCACTCTCCGCAATTCCCCAATACTCTGTGCAGAGTGCTCTGTTGTGCCAGTCGCAACGTGAGCTGAATCGTAATTTTCGGATATATGTATGACAGTTTTTTTTTGACCACCCCACTTCCCACCCACCCTCCGCTTTTTTTTACTCAATCTCACCCCGCAAATGGGTCCAGTATCCATATAAGAAAAAATCCACATACGCAGCAGTCACTTTCTCCCCATCCATCTTCAATTTCTCTCTGTATTCTCATGATAAATTTATTATAGGCATTATAGCTTGGTATGATTAAAGATAAGCCCAAAGTGGTGTTCTTCAGCTCAGATACAATCGCATCATTGCTGCGTTATGCCCTTGAGGTCTTATCAAGATTTTCAACTTGTTTGCATCTTTCTCAACCCGACTAATCAATTGGCCAATTATGGTAAATAATTGACGGAACACTTCATCATTACTATGGGAAAATAATGTCATCTCATGTTTGCGCTTCGATGTAATGGCATATAATGACTTTAGGTGACACACTGGAGCAATGACCATCTATGCTTTTGCAACTATTCAATGGACATTTATAAGTAGCACTTATCTTTCCACACTAGAACATAAGACTATTCGAATTACGCTCTACAGCTCTAAAAATGGGACCCTCAATAAAATTCATAAACAAGACCCAAAAATTTTATTCCTCTAATCCGGGAAATTTTTTTTTTGAGCTTTAGGAACATTTGACAAACTTAAATTTTATTTTTTTTTTATCAACAGAAATATTGGATAAAATAATCTCAAATCTTCTCGCTCGAGTGTTACCTCTAAACAAACATCCAATAATTAAATTAGGGCGAAGTGCGGACAATATAAACGCAAATCATTTAAAAATAACAACTTTAATCAAGACACTGAGAACAAAGATGGATTCTAGAGACTTGGTCTGCCTTTCTGACGGGCAATCTTTTAGAGCCCCTATGGCTTTACCAGAGAACCAACCCGAATATCCATCAGAAAAATTCCCCAATGGATTCACTGGAGTTCCTCTCTTTGTTTCTCGAGAGAAGGATATAAACAAAGTTGCTAGATCAGTGGCCCATGGTTTGAACTGTGACAATCTTCAAATCAAGGAAGCTGTCCACTTTCTCTACATGGTTGGTCTCGGAATGGAAGAAGAATGTCCGAAGGACATTAATTGTTTTGGCAAACCATGGCTTAAAAAGGGAGAGAAAGTGACCCCCCTTACTCCGTTTAATATTGAGTTCAATGATTATCTGTTTGATAACGTAAACCCCAATCCACCACTTCTTGTGGGAGAAAATGCTTCACTCGCGTTCAGGATTATATGCATTTATCGATTACATGACACAAAACATGACACATATAAGGCCAGGCTGCACCGTAGTGCTCAAGAGATTATCGGAAAGCTACGGATCAAAGCAAAATGGCGAGGTACAGCAACCCCAATCATCTACAATAACTGGCCCAGGAATGTAGACTTTGCCAAAATCGTTGCTGGGTTTGATTGGTTTTTTGTTCTTTTTCCGGATCACCCTTTGGCTATGTTTAGATTCGGAAGCTCCATGACCCACATGGCTCACTGCTCTGTTTACAAAAGCCTGGAAAATACCTGCAAGGCTCTCAATATACTGACTCAGGAACTTCCTTATTGGATATTTCACGAAAAGGTGTTGAGTGAATACAACATCGTAAAGAAAGATAGTGAATTCCTAGCTGAGGACGGATCTATAGTCCCGTACTTCGCATGTCTACGAATGTCAGACAGATCCCCATGGGCGATTGAGCAAGTCCCTGTTTTGCACACCTGGCTTAATATAATGGGATGTTTGACAGGCAGCAGCATTGCAAAAAATGCAATACTCCCTCGTAACACCACTATTATTCGATGGATGATAGACGACGCGACGCTCACTGTTCACGCATGGGCAAGCGAAAACGAGTCTAGAAATCATCCAACACGGCGCGGAGAAAATCCAGATTTTGCTGGACCAAAGGCAGCCACCGTGAAAGAAATCGCGCAGAAAAAGCTTGGACCTGCTCCGAAGACACATGACCCAGATGAAATTCTAGGATGGTACATTAAACGAGGATATGAATTGGATGATGAACTTAAACTTGCCAATAAACACGCTGTAACCACACTTGTACCCCTCAGATTGGGGACTATAGGACATCGGTTGTATACTATGTTAATTGGACCGGTCCCCGCTAAGTACCTAGAAGGACAAGGACGTCGTTAGACGTTCGGAAACATCAGAAAGTAATATTGTATAAACATAAAAAAGGAGAATCATCAGCTAAGATGGCACCCCCTTTACTAGTTTAAATAAATAAAAATAAATAAAAAAAAAGAAAATATAGTTACGCATTGGAACAGTTTACACCTCGGGACATGTAAATTCAATTTCAAAAATTTTGAACTGTAAACCACACTTTTATTTTGTGGCTTTATTCTCCATTATGTTAGGTATAGAAATAACATTGATGAATTATTATTGTTTCAAGAAACCAATCAATCTCCCTGCCGTGTTTTTTCCTTCCATTCAATTTATCTCATTATGGAACTATTTTTTAAATTTGGTTTTTATTAATACGCTGTATTGTAAGATATTTTTTTACACTCTTAAGATTGATTCACTGTGTATTGACGGAGATTGTAGAATTGGCCATCTCCTACTGTGCCGGCTGGAGGAACCACAAAATAAAAAAGAAATTACCTTGAAATCGAATTGATTTTTCACTGCTTTGCCAATGTTTTATTTATCGCTACATTATCATACTGTGAGTATCACAAAAAACTTGCCTAATGATGGAAATTTCTTCTTTAACCCATTCACAATGATTCAATCATTAATTTCATGAAGATTCTTTGTTGGAATTGAGACAGAAAGACATGCGTCTCGCGTCAATGGAGTTTAACTGTTTTAGGCTCATTTTGCAAGAATAAGATGCATGAAAGGAGGTAGGTACAATGTTTTCAGAATTCTTTTACACGAGGTATACCATTATCTTGTGATCAAAATCTTTCGTCATGATTTCACCAAATGAAAAAAGTAAAACAAGATATTCCAATTTTGTGTAGTTTACAATTCTCTTGTATTGCCAAACCAATTCTTGTAATTTAATCTTTGTAAATAAATTTCAGAGAATATTAAATATTAAAACAAGGAGGTTATACACATTTTTAACAATTTTATTTTAATTTGTAGATATACTCACCAGAAGAAAAACACAATTTATTAAAATTATAGACAAGAAGAATATCTATACAATAGAAATAAATATCTTGATTTTATGCCATCATTGCTCAAAAAAGCTCGTTGTTTCGTAACTGTTTACATGTTATTCCAGAAGGATTGATTTAAGACCTCTCACACTCCTACTATTGTATATATTATTTCTACTTAATATGTCTGTTTGTTTATTTGTTCAATTTGTAAGTCAAGGGTAAACCAAAATTTGTATATAAATTATTTTTCAAATACCGATAAAATCAATTACATCTCTCCATACCCACTTCAATCATACTCAAATCCAACATAAACACTGCATGGAAGGAAAACATGGAAGAAGAACATATAGAGAGAGGTGTGCGTTTTGTTATAGAAATAATATTGATTTGTTAAAGAGTGTTGTTCTATCAATTTTCCAATATATAACATATTTTTCACCTTTGGATTTGTGATGTGAATGGTATCGATTTATGTAAGGAATTATGGGATTACTTCTTCAAAACCTGTTGCAGGAATCACAATTTAATCCGCAACAGGAAGACTATTCATCACATTATGCTATTTCTATGACCTTAATTCAATGCGTATAAAAGTTAAGGAATTAAAGTGAAGATATACACTTCATTTTCTTTTTATATATTTTTTACTATGCACAATGAACGTACGTACTTCATTCAATAAATTACATACATTAAGCTATTAATTTATGGAAACGATTGAGAAAACTATTCTTGCGTAAAAGAAAATAGTAAAAAAAAAATACCAAAGAAGCCTACAGAGACAACCTTTTGAAGCAATGTTAGTTCAATATAATGAATTGAAATAGACGATCTCCATACCATTCTTATAAATTGCTATAGCAAGAGTTCCTCAAAATTTATTCGATTCCCCTCCTTTCGATCACAATTCATATGCATAGCATCATTAATAATGCCCAATGGTTTCAATATGTGAATTCCGATGTGATAACACAAAAAAAAAACTGATAGGTAAGTTTAAAGAAAAAAAAATCCTTTTTTTTCTTCTCTTTCAACCTTTTGAGACTTCCACCAATAATTACGATTGATTGACCTGCGAACATTGTCCATTGAGTTCTGATGGGAAGATAAGGTATTTCAATAGAATAATGGATCGCTTGGGTAGAAGTGTGATTGTTATGTATGGAATTTCTAACAAGAAAGCAACTTGGAACTTCAAGGGAATTCCAATGCAAGCTAATCTAATACTTCTTGTGTTATAAAATTGCATTTATTGTGTAATGAGAGACAATAAGGTATTTTATTAAGAAATTTCTTTTACTTTTGAATCCCGCACTTGCTTCATTCGATGAATGTAAAATTATTAAGTTTATTTATTGTTTGAATAACTTTATGAGATTTTTTTTACTAGTATATGCGAACACGTGTAAGAGATAAGTGATCGAAATTGTGATCAAACATGTGCAAACTAAACGATCCATCCATTTATCCATTAGGGCGTTTATTAAAGAAACCACACTTATGTTTATTAATTGAGCCAAGAATTGTTAAGTGAAACATTACAGTTTCATTACAGGCACTTAGGTTCCTTTACAAATTATGCACTAAAATTAGAGCTTCAGCGACAAAGAAAACTACCTACATTAGATTAACTGAGAATATTGTATATTAAAGTAGCTTTTAATTCAGAGATTAGTCTCAAATGTATGTAATATACAATTATAAACAGTGCTTTGAAGGTTAATGGCGATGGAATAAATTTTAGTGTATATAGATAATACTTTTAGGAAAATGCAAATATTGATTGACATTCAATAACACATCATTTGCATATTGGAAAATTTACAGACTTTTTTTTCTATCAATATGTACAAATTTTTCACCGAAATCTCCGGTAAAAAGCACATACATGATATTTGTAGAGAGCCAACAAAATTTAATTTTTCCATACAAATTGCATAATGTAAAGGAAAAATAATCATTTCATTTATTTTTCAATAATTTACCTCTTTTAGTTAGGATTTTATAGATTTCATAGAAGAGAAAGAAAATAGCTACACTTGAAAACTGAATAAAAAGTTCGTGTCCTGATTGTTTTTGTTGTTTGTTGTTTATTATTCTTCCAAGTTGTATGCAAATGTGGAAATATGAAAAAAAAAACAATTAGGGGAACATGGGGCAATTTGTTAATTTTAATTGTGAAGTATATTTTCCTTGGTATGTACTGAGAAAATATTTTAATTTTATAATGACGACTGTCTTATAGGAAATTTTCTGGGCTACAACTTTGTCTCACACGATTTCTTTCTATCTCAATAGGAAAATGCATTTTCAGTCCATTTTCCGAACCTTGCGAAATAACATTTTGCCCCAGTTACCCCTACCTATTTCAATTTCCTCAAATTGATATTCAATCAATGAGACAAATTAATAATATCTGACACATGTAATTTGACACACAAATGTATCCACTGGAATGCATTGGCATATTAGGTTGTATTTTTCAGTTTTGAACTTTTTTATATATAGCGACCCACAACATTAAAAGAATTGTGGACCGATCCATAATAAAAACCATTTGGAAATAGAGACACTAATCATTCAAGATTTTCAAATTGGACGAAAAATATTTCATAAATGGCATGAACTCGTTAGGAGTACCTATACCTATCTATGATACAAACGCAGAAATTATACGTTACCCAAACATGGCAATAATATCAAGGTTCACTGTACAGTGTACACCTCATTACCAGCAAGGTGATGTAGCATCAATCTTCGAAATCGTTGAAATATTTTTGGTATATTTATTCGGATAATATTGTTATCTTAGAATTTCAATCATAGTTTTGTTTGAAGAAGGAATTTTCGTTTTTTGTCGTATGACTGATTGCTTGTCGAAGAATCTTATCGCGTATTCAACTTCTGTATGTTTTTTTTCTCTAATTTGGGATTTAGATTTAATTCTATTGCTTTTCTGCATTGAATAAATAATAAAAAGATTTTAAATTAATCCTGAGATTTTAGCTGTGTTTCTTTCAGACACAGCTTTTGTGTACCGAGCAAAATCGAAAGTTGTCAGATCGGGCTCAAACTTGGGATGAGCACGAATTAGGGTCCCCACATTCCAAAAAACGTATGCGCCAAAAAATTTTTTTGTCCGGCCGGCCGTCCGTCCGGCCGTCCGTCCGGCCGTTCGTCCGGCCGTCCGGATTATAAACTTAAATTGCAAGAGAACGGTAATAGATAGAGACTTGCGGTAAACGGCAAAGTTTAAAAGTCGACTGGAAGACGTCAGATTATGATGTCAAATTTTACCCCCCACCCCCGCGTCCGCCATTTTGAATAACCTCAAAATTTTGTTTTCGCTATATCTCAGCCGCTATTATAGCTAGAGGGCTGAAATTTTGATATGTTGTAGGGGCCATCAAGACATTTCCAACGATACCTCATTTTCGAAAATCGGTCAAGCCGTTTAGTCAATATGGCCGCCACAATTTTTCATCGAAAATCGACCATAACTCGAAAACGGCTTGACCGATTTTGATCAACCCGGGGTCAAATGAAAGATCTCAACAAACCCTACAACTCTCTAGAACATCCGAAGTTTTAAAAGTGACCGCTAGGGAGCCAAAAATCAAAAACAAAATTTTCGATGAGTTTTCGATGAATATCTCGAAAACGCCATTATCGATTTGCTTCATTTTTTGATATGTTATAGCTGACCATATTATCTAGCTCCATGCCAAAAATGAAAAAAATCTATGTCTCCGTTCTCGAGATATAGCCTTCCAAAGTTGGCATGTCATATCTCGGGATCTACAAGTCCGATTTTGATCAACTCAAGCGCAAATGAAAGGTTTCGTAAAACCCTACAAATGTCTAGAACATTGCAACTTCGAGAAATGACCACGAGAGGCGCTAAAGTCAAAATAAAAATTTTCGAAAATTTCGAACTTGAATATTTCGAAAATGCCATTATCGATTTACTTCATATTTTAATAAGTTATAGTTGAGATTAAGACCTTTCCAACGATGGTCTAAAATCGAAAATCTATGGAGCCGTTCCCGAGATATGGCGTTTTAAAGATTTCTTGGGGGATGACTTTTCAACTTCTCCCGACTTTGCGCGTATTTAAATTAATTTGCATTCTAGTTTGCTCTCACAAAATTGGTACACTGAAAGAAACACAGCTCTCGTAAGCTTGGTCAGCTTACCAGTACATTTTTTTATCTATTACGTATTGTAAAATCTGCTTATAAAAAGTTCGGAATTCTTAAATGAAATTTCTCGCATTAGGAGGTCACTTTTGATTTTAAAACTCGCCCCCAATAGCATAGATTAAAATGTCATACAATGCTTTAGCTACTCAAAACACTTAATAAAATATTTGCTAAGAGAATTTAACTTTGTGAGCGAGAGATTAAATAAAAAAAAGAGAGACACCAAAGTGCATGCCGAAGAGTAAGTTTACTTTTTGAATTGGTAAGAGAGTGCTTGACACACACGCGGGACAAATCAGTCATTTTGATCAATTAATCTATCCCAGAACAGACAGCTGTCGAGAGATATGGAACACATACGAATCTCACAACTTTGCTTCTCTGGGACTCGATTTCGATAGCACTAAAAGGACTCCTTCCGCTCATTCATGATGTCTCTCATTTTACCCGCCGGGCCATACACGAATAAGCATCAATTACACCACGGTGTCAAATAATTATAACTAATCTGTGATTTTTCTTATTTATCTCTTCTCGGTCTCTCCAGTTCATCAGTAAATGATTCATCTGTGACAGTGGCGGCCAAACTTATCCGCGCCCCCATTAAATTGAGTTTTAATGTGGGAAATGTTGGATTCTGATTTAGAGTGTGGCTCAGAATGTGGAGGACCTGGACCACCTCCAGAGTTTGTGATTCCGCCACCACCTCGACCGCCTTTCCTACATGACGTTACCTCCTGCACAGAAGAACCCCTACCCAACATTGAGATGTGCGAAGCCATTCCGGTGAGTATATTTTACTAAAATTTCAAATTCAATCACTTTAAACACTTTATTCAAACAAATTTTGCATTTTAAAGAATTAAAAATCTATTCTCATATTATCCTTTCTGTTTCATACGATTTTGGTTCAGTTCACCTAAAGTTATACCTTTACTTTCATTTTCTTTTTTTTTCTTATTAATATTAAATGTAAACCTTCAACGTTATATATAAGTAATATAATGGGTATATCTGTATATCTCAAGAGGATATTCGCACAAGAAAATCCAGATTAATTTATTAGGGTATATTCGATTAACGAAGCCTCAGAATAATAAAAGAACACCACATTTCACAAAACACCATCTCGTTTCACGGTGGCTCAGCTTACAGTAATCTCAATTTAATCCACAAAAATGGATACCTTCCCTAAGCAATGCTATAGTGCGGCGACGGTGTACCTACTTTTCGATGTGAAATCGAGGGCGAAATTTCGTATTTGCGAGGGTGTAAGGAGGCATCTACATACAAACCATTTTTTGGTATTCCTCTGTATGATTGAATGGATACTTCATTTATGTACTGCATGTGCCCACTGAGGGGTGGAAAAATGTAATTTGTGATTCTGCCTTACAGAGGAGTCACTTTTTCGCTTTTGTGTCGTTCTCGTATTCATAATAATCATAATGCCGAGTATGTAATATTCGGCATCATCATAATTTTATACAATAATTCTACGTCGTACTTTGATATTTTCTCTTTCCATTTAGCGCAATGGGGTGTATTTTGTATATATGCCTATTTCTGGAGCCCTTTTTTCCCCCATCGCACATACCGATTCTTCTTCCTACCCTCCCGTATGTATCCTATTCAACGTGTGTGTCTTTTTATTCCCTTTTGCCTCACACAATCTGCCGACATTGTTGATTGTTGAGAGGTGCCTCGGAAATCTTCCTCTTCTTGTTTGTGTTTACAGATGACAATCGCTTTGGAGTTGCGAGGGGACAGGGGTGCTGTTTAAAATGGAAATTTTATTAGGCCGAAGTACACCGGAATGATTGGGAAGGGGATGCAAAAAAAAACGTTGGTTGGTTGGGGGAGGAAATCAACATCGTTTTCCATGGTAGAATCCCGCTGAATATTGTGGGGAATAGCTCGTTGGCGGTGAAAAATTGCAAAGTGAAAGAGTAAAAGCAATTTAACTAACTACTGTTGACATTTTCGTGGCTTTCAACACTCTATTGCATGAATAAACAGACATTTTCATTCTTTCCTATATGCTATTTTTTACCGCGACCTCATCAAATTCCACCACATTGCTGCATTCTTCTCACTTAGCTTTCATATACGTATATGCGAAGACCCCCCTTTTGCTTACACTCCTAGTTCAAGCTAATACCACCAACTCTTGTTTAATTTTCTGTTTCGTAATTATACAAAGTATTTTTTTCCTTTACTTCATATACACTGTAGTTACACTTTACTTTGTGTTGTTCTTCTGCAGCAATATTATTGAAAAAAAAACTTAAGCGGGTGGCCCCAACCGTTGAAATAACAACAGAGTTTGTCCAACAAACTGGGCTGGGTGTATCTATGTATGCTAAAAAAAACGAATACATACAACATCAACATTAGTTACTGTATTTTTATTGACTTTTTTTTAGTTAAAAATAAAAAGTTTCAAACGATCCCCAGATGTGACCTGATTTCTAATAAAGTTCACTTCATCGTCCCATTATGTTGGATTATGTACAAGAACACTTATTGTATTTTTGTTCCCTCACACGTTAGTCGTGTCTTTAGGTTCTTCAATGCGAAATTCTCTTCGTGCAACAATTTCCAATGGAATTTCTATTTGTGTCAACGACAAATGTAACGCAAAAAATAGCCGGGTGAGATCCGGGGTGAGTGCAAAAAAGCATGGTACATATATACCAAAACAAAAAAAAAACTGAAAATAGCATCACGAAATGTATCGAAATAAAATGCTGATATACCTGCCCCAATTCAACCTCCAAAATGTGTCTGAGTGCCCTACGTAGGATGAAACTCGGAGAGAAGTGGCGTATTATCCCCTATTCAACATTTCCCATTTTAGTTTGAAAATTTAAATTTTCCTTTCACACATTTCTGTCCTCATATAGCCTTAGAAGAAGATTTTGCATCGCTCTCTCTCTCTTAATATGATAGTCACATCCAAATTTGAATTTAATTAGCAACATTGCACCCTTCTCTTTTATATATATACTATGTATATGAAAATACTTATAATATTTTAAGTTATAAAACGATAAAAAAAAAGATGAAAGATGCTAAATGAGAAGTTTTGAGACGAGTTTTTATCATAAATGAATTTTTAATTGGATAAATCCATAATATAGGGTATGGGTGAGTCATATAAACATACAGAAAAACTTATAAAGATATTCATGAGAGTTGAAAAATATTGACAGGAAACATAGAGCTTCAACTTTTTCAAAATTGTCAAACTTTGATTTGATTGAAAATATGTAGTATATATCCTCTACAAAATATGTAGGTATATAGATAAAAAAAATTAAATTCACATGTCTTTTACTTGAGAAAATATCAATAAGAGTCGCTATATGTATTTGCCCTTTGCAATTTTTCCACCCCCATTTTCGTAGAATTTGACATTCAATTGGGAGACCCGGGATTGGTTATATGCGAGAATGCCACCCTTTTAATTGTTCATTTCTTTCGCGTTAATATTGTATTATTCACTCTAGCTCACAATGTAAGCATTGAAGGTATACAGTAAGGTAAAACGAAGAGATGTATGTATGTTATATTATGAAGTACATAGGTATACATATTATAGGGTTGGAGTGAATCACACGGAATGGGAAACTCGTACGGAATTCATACAATATATAGAAAACACAGAACCATGCATTATACATAAGAAGAAGCGATCTTGTCATTCTCAATTCCATTGGGGAAACCTTGGGGGAAACGATTAAAGTACAACGGAGTGTTGGGCGAAAGTATCAGAATTAGTTGATCTCTTCTCTACTTCGTCCTACCAAGATTTCCGACGGAGGTAAGTAACCTTGTAATTGAATCTCATGTAATGATACCAATGCAGGAGATGGAGACAGTTGGTGGAAAGTAAAGCAATCAATTAAGCACCAAATGAATTCAATTTCAACGAATCAATTGAAAGTAATCACGCCATAAGCGGTGTGGCATAAGATGTCTTCAATGTAATTTATTATTGACCTACCTAAAGGGTAATGCTTTTTAATCCTTTTATAGGAAAAAACAAGGAATTCAAGGTGCAATGTATTGGAATTAGAAAGAGTTTTGTAGGGAAAGAGAAAAGGGGTTTTCATCACATACATATATAGGAGAAGCTCGTAGTGTGCAATTCCGAAAGATGGTTGTAAAGAAAAGCTATTGTTGATAGGGCCAATTGAAATGTTATGGTTGTGCTGTGGACAAAGCATAAGAGTGGATGGATTTTCTATGTGAGGCATGGGTATTAGAGTCGCTCCACTGAATATCCATCAAGTTCTCACATCCTGGTATTATTAGTCAACAGGGAGCAAAAGCTTTTGATTCCCAACTTGCATCCAAAGCATACCGTTGAGGAAAGTTTCTCAAAAGCAAGGGAGCTTAGTGAATTGGAAAAAGATTTTAAATCGATTGGTTGTTATGGTGAATTAAAAGGTATCAGAAGCACCCAAAAGTTGCTTTTCATGATGTATCGTATGTGTAGTTGCAAGTAAAAAGGATTTATATGCACTCGAATGCACCCCTATATGCGATTACGTCCATCAACATGAATAGGGGCTAATTAAAAATTGAAAATACCCACTGGGAATGGGGAATATTTCACTTTTCCAATTGAAAATTCACCTCTGATACTGTCACATATATATGGTTACCGTGCCCTGGAAATTTTCGCATTCGTCCTCACTGGACCTCCCCCATTTACGCACACCCACTTTGCTTTCATTCTCTCATAGAAAATCTCTCGACGAAAGGAAGAGGAAACCTACGTGACTTTAGTATCTGCAGTGGGCAAAAGTGCCGTATATTATTCAAATAAATCCCAACAGACTGCAAATGCCATCATAAAAGCCTGTCACTCTTTACGGGAGGAATAATATCGTATATGGAGGCAACAGAAGTGCTTTCCTAATGCACATCACACAAGGCAAAAAAGCGCACACATTTCCATCTCTATGTGCTGTCATTGTAATAGTCTCAACCACCCACTCTAGGGGAATTCACAAAACAATTCTTGAGGAAAAAGGGTATTGCGGGATGATAAAAAATGCCCCAAAGATTGTGATTGAGTAATTATTATTCGTTTCAATGAGAATTCGTACACCACTATGCGAAATTTATATTAACTACTTCATCTGACTACAGGAAAACTACATACACACAGTATCAAATTATTATTTTCTGAATTTTCCGAAAAGTTGATTTAGATTTGATAGCAAAAAGATGAATATACAATAGTACGGCAAAAAAACCAAAGATAGTACGTAAAATGCATATAAGAAAATTTTCACAAAAAATCAACACCATGAAATCGATGAAGCTTTTAGTCGAAATTGGGAAAACCCAGACTGCAAAATTGGATTGGTTAGGCGGGCAATGTAACCATTCTGTATAAGAACAAACGTTTGCCTTTAACACTGCTATTAGCAAAATAAGGTGCAATGGGTGCAATGATGCAAAACCAAGTCTTTTTTTAAGGGTTTTGAAAAAGAACATTTTATATTTAAGTTTTTTATCATCCTTTTTGGAAATATTTTTTTCAATTAGTTTAATGCGTTTAATGTTTAGAACAAAAACGAAGAAAAACTTCTTTGTTCTGAATTCAGGCTCAAAAACTTTCTGCTCCACGACATTTTAGGTTTTTTTTTTTTTTTTGGTTTCTAAATCATCTTCAGGCTTTTAGGTCCAAGTAGTAATATTCAACACAACTGGGCTAAAATAGGGTTGTAGTTTGGGTAACATACATACATATGTATACGATAAAAGATGAGTTGTGGTCAATAACAAAACGTTATTGTAGCATCATGTGTCGGGTAAGGGAAATTCTGTCTTTTATTGCTTCAGATATTTTTAGTGATGTTTCATATCTTCCTAACGATTTTTCTTATCTGCCACTCTTTTCCCACATCGGTGAATACGTCGAGGAATATTGTGTCTGACTAGTTTTTCCCCTGAAATCTGCCAGAAACTATTTGTGAGCGACAGAAACAGGGCAGAAAAGGCATGTTTGAGAGGGATGATATTTGAAGACATGTGGAGTGAATTTGCTCGAAGACATGAAGTTTGCTCGCACTAATACACGACATAACGAATATTATATTTTGGGAATTTTTTTATTGAGCTTTTAGATGGAAGCGTCGGAATCCCTTGAAGAAGAACACTTGTATAACGTACAGTAGAGGGATAAAGGGAATTTGCTATGGTGTGGTGTCCATTGTTATGTTGAACACTACGTTGTCTGCCGTGGCTCTTCGTCTCGATTTATTTAATTAGAGAGAGCAGTGGACCTTTTTTATGTGCCAAACATTACACCGCATGCGGAATGTGTGTTTATGTGGACGCCTCAGTTTTCACCTTTTGTTCACTACGTACAACCATCTCTCATTCTCATACTCCTCCACTACACTCATCTTCATCCCATCCCCTATGACCTGTTTGTATTTATTGGGGCTAAATCTACGGTCTACTGGACTTTGTGCACACAATCCCCAACTGGTCATACCCTTTTATCACAGCTCATGCGACCTGGTCACTGTGCCATCACTGTCTGGCTGAGCTTTTGTGTGTTTGGATGTATTTGGAGGGATGAAGGGAATCCATCCACCTTGCCACATAAACTACCATCTCAATCCCACTTTACTCTTCTACTTCTTTCTCAAATTCGTAACACTCCCACCCCCAATAAATTTTCACCCCAGAAAGCCAGCAATAGAGCTTCACGAAAAGATAGTGAGTCAATCAAACGGAATGGAAAAATAATAAAAGCTATATCATTCTTCTTGTGCTTTTTTTCCCTTCTTCGTTTCTAGAAAGAGAAGGTGAGCGTAGGAGTACAAAAGGATGGGAATCAAACAATTTAATAAATAAATAGATGAATGACTTTCGCTCCCCTTCAATTCTGCAATTTCCTCATTCCCCGTAACCAACAGCGCACATTTTCCGTAAGTGGTGGAAAACAGTAGAAGACGCTTTTAGTGGAGCAAAAGAGGGTAAAAAAGCGGCAGCGAATGTCATCAGAAGTACCACGCTGGTGCTGAAAAATTTGTATTGTGATTTATCCATATGGAAGTCGAGGAATGGGGCGGACGTGCGACACAATAAAACAATTCTTAACACTTGAAATAACTTGAATCACACGCCACACAAAACACACAGAATTGCCAAGAGAGTTGAGAATAATACAGATTTAAGATAAGCGAAAGGCGTGGGATATTTTTGGAAATGGAGTTGTTTGTTATCCTTTCAGCTGAAACTAACGTAGTGTTAGTTATGTAAGTTTTCTTAAATGTCGTCATTTACACCAGAAGTCATTACAAAGTGACGAATAAATAAATTAAATTAATTTATCCTTTTTTTAAGCATTAAAATTTTAATTTACGTTACTTAACCGTCTGTGAATGATTATTTACAATTTGTGTAATTTCCAATCTATTCACTAAATGCTTCTGTATTGTGTGTGTGTTTTTTTTTTAACTCTGTCACCTATATATTTGAAGCAGAATGTTTGACACTCAATTTTAACTAGACTTTTTTTTACCCCAGAGAATTTAGAAAGTTTGTAAATGTTTAGTGGGAAAAAGGCAAAAACACGCTTGTCTCATGGGTCCCTCAGTCAGAATCTAAACTCTTGTATGAATTTTCAATTAATTTGGTGGAAACAGCGAAATGTTGTGCTCCCTCTCGTGGGATTTCCCTATTTTCACATCACATGCACTCTTGACTATGCGTCATCTCCCACGCTATGTTTGTTGAAGAAATGTGCAACACAGAAGAAGTAGAGAATTGGTGAAATGGGCTGAAATAAATCAAGTTGAAATTTGTCGGTTTATCTAAAATGCTTTCAAAGCTCCTTGTTTCTGACATTTTAGGCAAGAGACTAAATCTTTGGGGAAAATTCCTTAAACGGATTTTACTGACATACCATTACGTATATACAAGTGGTGGGAAATTTTCAAACATCATACCTGTTTTCATTATTAACCTATCCAATTTAGAAATAAATCAATTTAGTGAAATGACTTCCTTGAAGATAGAAAAAAAAAACTTTTTACGTCAATCCCAAAATATATTTGTTCTCTTCTTTCATTCCTCTTGCAGATTTTGGACCCAAGTTACCATAGCAGCCCATCGCTACAGACATCAGCCCTCATAGTCCTGTGTTCCGTGGTGCTGGTGTTAGTTGTTTTGATATCATCGTTGCTCGTGTGGAAGTAAGTGATGTTTGATTTATTTTTGGATGTTTAGCCAACACTCGAGTTACACATCAAAATGTATTTGGAGAATCCAATCGGGAAAACGTTTGTCGATTTGGCAAGCGTTTGACATGGAGGCGTATCCCCTGAAACCGCGACTAAAATCGCAAATTTTATTTAAAGCTCTCTCGCTCTGATCGTTCCACAAGAAATACCCAGAGCCACGCCTCTGGTTGTCTTCAAATATCTTGTTTCGCCTCTTTTTGTAGAGCTCATCCACCTGAAAAATAGCAAACAATTAATGCAAAATTCATGGCAAAATAAAGAATTAATTTGGCAAGGTAGTCACTAATAAATTGTCTACCCATAGTAATAAATTTATAATGAAAGATTTTACGAAAACATTGTTCCCATTGAGTTTCTTAAAATCAAAAATTGTTTTTTTGTCTAAAAAGTAGAAAAATTGCATAAAAAAGTGTACAGAAAATCAGACAACTTCTTTATTTTACGATTCTCTAAACCCTATATAAGATTGCAAGGGAAATTGGGAAAATTGCTATGTACATTACTTATTAATTATTTACATTAACACATAAGAAATCATTTTTTAAGCAAAGTATAGTATGGCCATAGATATAATGAGAATAGTACATTTGCTTTTTACATTGGTTACATATGTATATACATAATGTAAGCAATTCCTTGTAATTTCACATCTCTTTTATAACACCGGAAGGAAATTTTTGTGTTATTGTGATGAAGAAGGGAACGACAGGATAAGAATTCCACATCCGGTGTATTTATGTAATATCTCGATGACCTAGAGCACGTCCCACCTTAATGGGGTCAAAATGTAAAGCTTGCCTGAAGCTGCAAAGAGTCGTCTAAAACGATGGGATGTGCGAAAACGGGATGTCATTCGGTTTTCAGCCCAAGATACGGAAAATTGAGTCAAATGAATTTTTAGCACGTCCCCATCCATTTTCGGGATATCCACATTCCCCCACCATTGCTGCGCAATTTCAAGTCATTTATCAAAATTGCTACTCTCCTACTTCTTACACTACGCCTTGGATCGTCCGGGTGTTTCTCTTAAACTCAAACTTTTATACAGAGAAGACATGAATTTTTAAAAATTAACCCCCAGAGCCAAGGCCACCATCTCTCCATTTTTATTCATTGAAATTAATTCAGTGCTAATGAGCAAGTAATACCTCGTTGAATAACTACAATAGTTATCAAATTAAATTTCACGGCAAATTTAATCATGGTATTCTTTAGAGCTTTTTGGTAGTTATTATACAAAATATGCTGAAATCAAACAAAAAAATAAATTTAAAATTATAAATTATTGTTTACTTTGATAAAAATGTTCAGTACAATATCTTTTTAATAAGGGTTTTACAATTGAATGTTCTAGAAACTGAATAGCTTTTCAAAGTTTCATTCTTCAAAATGTTAATTAAAATATGTACTATACATAGGTACCTAATAATACCTACGCACAGCTGAATTTTGCGGTATTGTTGGTTTAACATTTTAAATTTAATATGTTCTAAATGCGAACTGTGGAGTGTAAAAAATCTTCAGCCTGAAACATAATATTTTACAAAATGTTTATTATGATACATATGAGAAAGGCATTATAAGCCACATGGTACGGTGATGTGCAAAATAATTCACAAGCAACATTGAAAATTCATCAATATTTCATGGCTGTAGTTTATTATACAAAAAGATTTTGTACCTATTCTTTTAGTATTATGTGAAAGTATTGTTTGCAAAAGGGAAAAAAAGTGTTAGTGGGACGTAGAAGGGTAAAATGGTAATTGCTTTTTGCGCTGAAGAGTAATTTGTCATTTGTCATTTTCGGTGAAAAATGGGAAAAATAGTGGCGGGGAAAGAAACATTTGACATGGCTGTGTATCAGAGAATCAAGACACTTAAATGAGAACTCTTTCCGAGAAAGTTTCCGTGGGTTTTGTCCATAAATGAACAATTGACAGTTGGAAAATAATTTATCAGGAAGTAATATTGAGGGACTCCCAGTGACAAGTTGGTCTATTGGTAAACTTTTGCTCAATGTAGGAAATGTTGAAAATGGTTCATTGTTTATGTACTCCCATCCCACTTGTATGATGTCTCAATTCTCTCATACTCACATCTCCAAACATCAAAATAACCATTTATAGGCTCAAGTCAATAATTTTTATAGTGCATCGAAAATAGAAATGGTGATGAAAATAACATATTCCCCACCTAAAATACAAAGAAACATCTTTCGAATACAATCATTGGGCTATGTTGGAACTAATCGTAAATTTTATTGAATTGAAAATTTTCCCCATACGTTCCATACCTATCTGATGTGAGTTGCCCAGGGACAAAAATGTTGTAGAAGTATAAAATATAAATTTCCATTCCTCCACCCGGTTTTTACCTTATTCACAAAATGAACAAAAAGTGTGGTTTTAGTTTTCTGAAATTAAATTTTCTGTTTTCGCTTATATTTCACCGCTGATTTTTTTCCCATGCATTCGAATTCTCTTCTTTCAATTCATTTTCTATAACCACCGTGGGAAGTGATATAAATGGTCAGTTTTTATTCTGTCGATTTCTCAAAATTGACTTTATTGATTGTATTTATTCCCCACCCACGTCTTTAATTTATTGTGTGTTGAAAAAATCTGTTTCTCCTCACCCATGTTCACATTTGACATGGTACAAATTAATTATCGATATTAAATCTCTTCGCCTTCTTCTGTGGACTATAAAATAGTGAGCTCTGTGATAGAGTCGATAAAGTACAGTGGGGATAAATAAATAGATTTGAAACTTAATCTAAAAATCCAATTTTTGCACCATAATTCTCTAAAAAATGGAATGTTATATAAAAAAATTTAATTTATCACTTTCAATAAAATGATTATTATATCTGCATAATTATTGGGCTATGGTTAAAAAATATTTTATAACTTCAACCCCACACACTTTTATTTAACCAAAATATAATTATGAATTTAATGATATTTATTTTTTACCTTTTTGTTATTTTTTAGTTATTAAAAGTTTTAAATCCACGCAAATGAAAACTAACCTTATATACTATATGTACATATGTATGTACTATGTACATACATAATTAATGTTTAAAAGCATCTTTAAATCAATCATTAAATATTCTCTAACCATCTCTCGTGTTTTCTACTTTATAGATTTAGCAGAAGCTTTTCCCATAAGTATATACGATACATACATAGCAATGTATTCTATTTATGTGTTGAATATGCGGAAAAATCACAATCATCAGCATAATTTTGGATTTCCTCTTTTATATGTTTTCTTATCATCCGTTCATATCATAATCAGCCGCCGTTTATACACCCTCAAGAAGCCAAAGAGACTTTGCAAAAGTGTATGGAAGTTCCTTCTCTTTCGTCATTTCCGTCTCGTACGAAACATGCCCTTCATCCAAAGGAACGTCTTGGTAGGGTGGCATGTAAGTGCCATAAAAGGGAGCCAAGGGTGGCAAGGGCAAGAAATCAAAATTTCCATTCGACTAGAAGGGAATTTAGAGAAGTTGAAGTGACTTTTATCTAAACGATGTAACCATAATTCACTTTGTCTGCGGCACGATGAAGATGATTTTCAGTCCTCTCTTCTTTACACCACTCTCCCTCTTTGCTCCCAAAATAGCAGTCTCCACCAGGAAAGGGCATATCTGATGGGGAAAACGTTGAGTATTTTGTTGGGTATGAGAATGGGATGAGCAAATGACGATCTTAAATATACGACAGCTCAAGAGGAAGATCACTTTGGTAGTCGAGAAAAGTTTCCATGTGCCCTTAAAAAGTGACGGAAAATCCTTGCAAACTTCAATCATAAATGAATTATATTTTCGATGACAGGGCGACGTACTCATCCCACCGTGACTTCTATTCAACACATTTTGCCCCTGGCTGTAACCGATCTCATTCACCTGAGCTTTCTTATTACCTTAGTACAAAAAGTGTCCCTCTTCACCCACCTGTAAAGCGGTGGTAACGTAATGGGAATCACCCAAAAAGATGACTCGAGAAGAAAGTTCGGCATAAATTTTAATTAAGTTGAAATGAAGATGAACGGCATTTATGTGTTTTTGTGAGAGAGTGTTCAGGTTTTGAAGAGTACTTTTAATTAAATACGAAGAAATTATAATTATGTAAATTTCGCATTCAGAATCATGCATGGGATGGCGCGATGAAAAGACGAATTATACTGGGAGAATCAGGCTTTTTGCATTTATCCTTCAATCCATATTAACGAAGAAAAAGTTTCTATATAGATTTAATGATAACAAGCACATGCATAACATAGAGCTGCTTTAATTTATATGCATACATATCACTTCTACTCATACCATATTATAGTTATTAAAACTTTCTAGCATCAAAATGCATCTTACTTTAAATTGCTATAGCATAGAAATCTTTCCTTTATTCATTTTTTTTAAATAAAGCTTGTATTTTAGTTTATGCACCTAACGTTTAAATAAGGAAGTTTTTGAATTAAATTATTTAACTACATATATGTATATGAAACAATAATAATAAAGCATTTTTACTCCAAATTCTATCATATTCAATCGTTTTTTTTTAGTTTCATTTCCGTACATATTCTGATTTATAAAAGTATCCTATTTGGCGATGGGATCTTTGTGTTTGAGGATATGATAAAAATGCCCATATTGCCAAAACTCGGTCATTTTTTCAGAATATATAAGAAAACGTATTGGTTTAAATGTGTCATCATTTGAGAAAAGACAAGGATGAAGCAAAAGAGTTCGTGAATTTTATTATGTGTCGTGGCACGATAAAATTTTTAAGACGATACACGAAGTATTTCACACTTCTTTCTTGTCTCTTTTTTTAACCAAGCATCTCCATCTCTTTCCCTTGAATGGAGTGGCGAACTCTGACTCTGAACTTGTCAGTATGGGATAGTCGAGTGTCTCAAGTGGAGTTTAATTTACTTTGGGTCACGCGAGTTGGTAACCTTAAACATCTTCATTATGTTGTCACACACAAAAGTCTTCTCTTAGCAATGGTTGAGGAATTTTCAACCTTTTATTAGACGGTATAGCAACACAAAATACATGCCTTCATGCAAAAAGAAAGATTCTTCGAGGGTTTTTTTTTTATAAAAGGTGGGATGTGTGAGGTAAAAACTCTTTAACTGTATGTATTCAAAATAGAGAGTGAGGAGAGGTAAAGAAAAAAACAGAGAAAAGAAAATTGTAAAGAGGCGCAATTAAAAATGTCTTAAACGATTAATTTAGCCGTATAAATCTTCCGTTCCCACTTCTTTTGTGTGCAGCGTCCAAATAAAAAATGATCATGTTAAATTTCACAATTACTGTACACATCTCTAGACACTCCAAAAATATGACTTTCTTCACGTCTCTTCTTCTATTTAATAATTTCTCTATATGCTTGCCTCTTTTTTTCTTTATTATAAATACTCATTCTGAAACTCAACAACAAGTGGCAGAAATGTAGAAGCAAGAGAAGAGAATTAAAAAAAAAATGTTTTAAAAGTCATTTAAAACATAATAAACTAACAAAAAAGCTAAATTGTGATTCCAATATTCACTTGACTTACCCCTAATAATAATTTTATAGACTGTTTTTGTACCAATCAGTCGGTGTAAGACTTAAATAAATTAATTAAAGAATTGCTTAACTAAAATAAAATTTTCAATCATTACTTAAATACAATAACTACCATTCTCATTGACTAAACCTATTATTTCTTTAACCATTTTTTAAAAATCTTTTATTTATGTAGTGAAACACCGTTAGAGGTATCTAAACTTTTTCCATAGTCTGTATACCATGCAGCAAAACTCTTTTCTTGTTCTCTCAAGACATCATTCTTCAACACTAAACTATTCTTTGCGCGTATTTCTATTTATTTGATACAAAGCCACACGAAATAATAAATTACATTTTTTTTGCTTTATACTGATGCCTTGGATACTTTTTGGCGTGAAAAGTATTTCTTCCACTCTCATTTCCATCACACTCCAGAACACCGCGTGGCTCCCTGCCACGATATGAAATCATTTTTGATTAGGTCATAAAATTTTTGGCTAACAAACTTTATGGTTCCTCTTTTATGGCATCGAGCGAAGAATTGTCCTGTTGTCAACTTTTTAATTTATTTCCCTCCTATACTAATTATACTTAATTAGGGACTTAATTTTCATAATTCTAATATTTTTGGTTAAGGCGTACACAAAAAAAAAACCGACGAAGCATTTCCGACAGCTGACGCTTTTGTTGTATTTGCAGAAGGGAAATAAAGTTCTCATCAACCGGCATTCTTTTTACTCTACATGGTGTTTCCTTGTGTAGAAAAAAAAAGTTCAACCAAATAGATCAAAAAAGTGTCTTCCGCTACGAAGTCACGCTATGTGTACCCAAAAGACTTTGAGCTTAAAATTGAAACGCAATCTCCTGCCATAGCGCCGTATGCTTCACCCAAAAGCTTTCGCGTGAACAAAACTTGTGGAATTGAGAAATTTTCAAATGAAAGTACTTGTCGGTGTGCCGAAATGAGATGGCTCCATTTTAGATTTATTTTCATGATTCAATGCCCGTGCACGCTACCTTATCATTCGATACACCAAAACTCCCCACGCACATCGATTTGGCAAAGTGAAAAACTTTTTCCAGCGCCAAGATTGAAAGTTTTCTCACAGTGTTTTTTTTTTTGTGGAATGAGTTTGGTGAATCACACTCAATATGTGCCCTCATGGGGGTGAGCACAACAGTTGGAATTATAAGGAGAAATGTCAACGACAAGAGGTCACGTTTGTGTAAGTAAAAAGTAAACGATGTCGTTAACTTTTCTCTCACACCACCCAATAGAATAGAATAAGACATTCTCCGCAGGAAAGCCAAAGAAAAAAAACTTACCCAAAAGTCTCTACCCCACCTCCTAATCCCCGGTTCAATGTGAGTTTCAGATACGGAGTGGTGGTTTCTTTTTCCACTAAATCGCACCTCAACTTGACGACATATTCTCCATACTATGACATTTTTGGTGCCACAATAGGGAAGATGGCAAAAAAAACGAGCGGAAAACTTGCCCAGAAAATCAATTTCACTGTCATTCAGAAATTCTATCGCAGCGATCACATCGATGCTTCCTCAAAGTTTGCCAAACGATTGTATGTAACATAAAAAGTAGGTATGCCTCTTAAATGTACCTCAGTTAACTAAAATCTAATTCCGGAATATTAGATAAAGTCCAAAAAAAATTTTTATAGAATATTTATCTGACATTTGAGAAGATAAAAAATTAAGTGAGTGGAAAATTTGCATCCGCCAGATAAATTGACAAATAAACTTTCTTCGATTCTCAAAACAATTTCCGCAGGATCAATCTTCAAATGTGTTTCTAACGATGTCTACATGCAAGCCCTATACGGATGATTTGATTCTCCATTTGGGTGTGAGCCAAAGAAAACTTGTATCCCATCTTATTTTCAATGAGGCGTGTACTGCACATAGACCAAGAGAACAGCGCACTGGGACATTACTTTTCTATTCACTTTCCCTTGATCCTCAAAGCAACATTACACGACACCACAGACGACAAATTAACATTTTGGTATACTTTTGAAATAATAAGTATATAAAGTACGTTTGTATTGTAATTGTACATAGAAGAAAAGGAAAAGTATGAGGAATTCTAAAACTGTCATCACATGATTACCGTTTTCGAAATTTATATTAAACATCCACATGAGCTCCAGATGTTACAAATAAAAGTGTATATATTTCTACGGATATTGCACTGTTAGTTAAGAAGCACGCCAGGGAGCACCAAATGGACATGAAGGAACAATTTCGTCATGTCGAAAAACGTGCACATTTCACAATATCCCACCATTATTGGAGGCATCCCATGAGGCGCATTACAGCAAGAAAAGACGCGTCTGCAATTAGGAATTTCGATAATGGACGGCAACACATAAAATTTCGCAATAAAATCGTGTTATTTCAATTTAACTATTGATTTTAATTGCGAAGAATGACGAGGAATGGCAAAAAGGAGAAACCTCCTACTCCGAATTAAGAGGTATGGGAGCTCTATGTATTATATATACATTCTTATATACATATTACACATTATATGTATAAAAATCTTCCATTTAGTAGACAGTTTCTGCAGATAAAACCACGCACATGTCGGCTTAAATCAATGAACTTTCTGCAACATGATTAACTTTATCGCATATATTGAGAAGCATTTTGCCAAGGTTTCACTCCTCTGCGTTCAAATTGTGGTTCATGATACAATAAAAGCTATTTTCAGCACTTTATCCCCCTCCCACAGCGGCATCTTCTACAAACAAATCAAATTTCACTCCTTAACTCTGTCGAATGTTTATTTGGTTGGCTGCAAATATATATTTTTAGTATTGGATACTGCTTGCTGGGTCCATTTCTTTTAAATGACCAGCATTGATGGCTGTTGAAATGCCAATTTAGCACATTAGTTGGTATACCACAATCGTGGCATACCAAGTATTGTAATCGTCGGAAAAACCGACCACCTCAGATCAGGCTCAAACTTGGTATGAGCACGTTTTAGACATCCCACATTACGAAAATGGTGGTGGAAAATTTTTGATCCGGCCGGCCTGCCGTCCGGCCTGCCGTCCAGCCTGCCGTCCGGGACCCTAAACTTTGCCTTATAGCTTGAGAACGGTAACAGATAGAGACTTCAGGTTTGAAGTTTTCTATAGAAATGTGCGTGTAAAATTTCATTTTTTCGCATTTTCGAAATCCAAGATGGCCGCCGTCCGCCATTTCGAAATAGCGTCAACCACTTCCTTTATAGCTAGAGGTCTGAAATTTTAGTATGTTGTAGAGCTCAGTGAGACGTTTTCATCAACAATTCATACTTCAAAATCGGTCAAGCGGTTTAGCAAATATGGCGGCCTAAAGCAAAAAGTGTTTTTTCGATATATCTCGAGAACGGCTTGACCGATTTTGACCATCTTAGTATCAAATGAAAGGTATTGAGAAGCCCTACAACTGTTTAGAACATTTCAAGTTTCTAAAACATCCGCAAGAGGCGCTAAAATCAAAAACAAAAATTGCCTAACTTTAAGGGGCAATATCTCCGAATCCCCATTAGGCAAATCTTTTAAATTTTGATATGTTGTAGCCTGACTTAATATCTTTCATCAGTCCAAAAATGAAGAAAATCTATGTCGCCGTTTAGAAGATATAGCCATTTGAAAAATTCTTAAATTTGAAAAGTTCTAAGAGCCATATCTCTTGAACGGATTGTCCGATTTTGCTCAATTTAGTATCAAATTAAAGGTTTTGCAATTCTCTACAACTTTCTAGAACATCAGAAACCTCTAGGACCATTTCTTCAGGACGAAAAGTGCAAAAAACTGTTTTTGTTGAACAAAAATCCGCCATTTTGTGTTCTGGAGGTGACCTTGAAATGTTTCGAAATTTATGTCAATTTATAATCTGTTTTAATACCTTTCCAAAACTGGTCAATAAATTTCTGTAGGTCTAATAGAACTTAAGATATAAGCATTTTAATGTGTCAAATTGCTAAATTTTACAAAAAATTGACTTTGCCTACTCTAATACTACTCACAAATTAAATTACAACGCATAGACTGACCCATCCGCGTTGTGGTATACCAACTCTTATAACTGGACGCGTTATGATTGACTTTTCATATCAAACTCTCATTTGCACTCAATTATACTGATCGCTAATTTAAAGTCATCAGCTAATTTTTTGCTTATTTTAGTATTCCTAATTCAGCAAATTTCTCTATTACTTCCATGAATGGGATTGATTACCATGCTTTGAACGACTTTTTGCATTAACACGGTTATTTTATTATCGTATAGGAGAATACTAAACAAGTTTACAAATATATTAATTTTAGCACTTCTCAAGTTAATTAAACTTTGCAGTTTTTTTTAAGTCAAATCTTTTCGTTATTTTGCAAGTGGTCATAAAAATCATTGGCTACATAACTAATTAATATACCTACATGTAAATATGTATGTATCGAATGAATCGATGAACTATTTTCATTAGTAATTTTTTTAAGCTGTAGGTACTAAATTCACACTATATACCTAAAGCATCATCCGAAGCGGATATATTTAATTATTACGTCATTTCTGTAGATAGTATTAATTGGTTTTTGCCAACTATTCATAATTAATAATAGCATTATTACTGCAGTTTGTCTAGCAATTATTCTGAATCATAATTAAAAGTCCAATGGACCAAAATAGACTTCTGCTATTTTGTAAACACTGTTTACTCTCAATTACTCATGCCAATTAATTGGACGCATTTTTTATTAATTAATTTCCCCATCGTTTCACACTTTGTCAATGTTTTCTTCTGACTCAATTGATGTCGAATGGAGATATAGGGGTGGTCTTTTTTTTCATTTACCATTGGAACACTCCCGTTGAAAAATTTATCTCGATTTTTCCTGAGAAAAACCGAGGGGAGATACAGCTCCTTTTGTGCTAATGGCCGCAAAGACATCATTTTCACAACATATTTTCCTTCATTGCATGACTGTACTAAAGCGAGTGAAGGAAAATTTCCATTTAATTTCAAGCTCTCGCATCTTAGTCCTTGGTGGGTCTTCTTAAGTAGCGGAGCTTGAAAAAAATAAAAATAACCATTGACAAGAGATGAAAATCCACTATTCTGATTTTCATCATCATTTACATTTTTCGTCCTCACTCTTGTCCCAATAAACTCCCAAGTTTACAGTACCTTCGCATTCAATTAGATTTCCTTTCTTTATCCTCGAAGGAAACGCACAAAAATTTGTTTGATGATGAAAATGGAAGAAAACCGGGCGGAAGCTTTTTTCAGATGATGGCTGGAATAAGGAGTAAAATTAAATGCGTGGAAAATCTTTTATATTCTACGAAAGAACTTTCTTATCTTTCCACTCTTGTTCCCTTTTCCGCATAATATTGTAAATTCGTGAAGCGTCTTCAACTTCATGAGTTTTTCCGTCTTTTTTTTTACCATGCGCTTCGAAATGCGTGAGGTGGTTTTTTCTACTTCTTCTCATGGTGAAAATCATGTTGACAAAGGGGTTTCTACTTCCTACAAATGGTTCACTTTAGCTTTACATAGCCCTTTCTTACCTTGAGTCTTCATCCCAAGTATGGAAGAAAAAAAGTCAGAAGAAGAAACACACGATAAGTATGTAGGAAGGCATAAACCTAAATGAAAATGCAAAAGGAACTCCTTTTTGCTTTTCCTTTTTGGAAGAAAAATTGCGAATCACCTGAATGTTCTTTTTTATTCTTATACGTATTTTTTCTTGGAAGGGATAGCTTTTTACTTTTCCGTCCACCAAAAAAAAAGTTATGTGCCCAAGATTCAAATGACGCAGGACTTTCTCTTGTCTAAAAATATATCCCTGTAATATAAATGAAACAAAGTAAATCTTTTAAAGCTTTTCAAGTCACAAAGGAACAATTTACAAAGTGTTTGTTGAACATTTAAAAGCTCAATGTGTGAGACAAGAATAAGGTAAAAGCTTAGAAGTGTCAAGGATGGATTACACAAATAACTTAGTTTGCAAAAGTCATCACAATATAATCCGTAAATATTATTAAATTTGAATTAGAATATGAATTTCCTATGCCTAATTATTAACTTTATCGATTGCAAATTAAGATCAAACATGTTAAATAACCTATTTTGTTTTATTAATATATCACAATTATCATGTAATAAACAAATTTTAAACAGATGGTTTATCATCAAAGAAAAAAAACATTTGGTGTAAATTCGCAAATTGATGCCAATTCTCCGAAGTATCAAAGCAATTAGTTTTACAACAGCATGTCAGAGAAGGGGTAATAACCCTTGGTTTCCCAAGTGAGGTACCTAACTCTAGTGGTGAATTTGTCTCAAAAATAACACATTGATGATAAATAAGACCATACAATGCGAATATAAAGTGTGTACAAGTAAAATGGGGGGATGTCACAGGTCATTTGGCCGTTGCTACCCACGTTAAAACCCAAGGGACCAAGAAGCGTAATCAATCCCAATTATTTAGATGGTGAGGACACGAAGGTGGTCCAATTAATTGACAAGTTTAATTCGATGAGTAATGCTTGATATTTGAAAACTCAGTGATAGGATTTTCCAAAACAAAAGTTTCATTTCACTAATTAACGTAACTTCCGTGCGACTGATTGTTGAGTTGGTTGATTCGGGTAATTGCAGAAATAACTCTTGACAAGGCTGTATAGCAGAAAGTTAAAGAGATGGTTTCGATAAAAAGAGAATACGTTGATTGGGGGGTTGATGATACGAAATGTGATTTTCTAAAATGCAAAGCAAACGTTCACCATGGCGCACTGAATGAATAAATAAATACTGTCGACCTATATATAACGCTAAATGCTTGTGAAATACATAATCAAACTCAAGTAAATAAACTTTTGATAACTTATTAATACCAGTATATTGCAGGATAAATTTTCCCACATTTCACATTTCGTTGGGAGAGAATGTGGCAGGAAGATATGGATAAGTTAATTATTAAGAAATACACGAGGGAGTCTCGGAGCTGAGTAAAGTATTGATTAGATTTTCTCTTGTTCCGTCTTATAAGACGCACACACAAATCCATTGCCGTTTAATGACTTGTCAATCTCGTCTTTATTGACGACTTTACTCACAGAAATGGGAGAAATTACATTGGAGGAGACGAGAACCTAATCCATTTTTATATCCGTGAAAATATAATTAGTGCCTGAAGATGCGCTTAATTGGGGTTTTCTTGAAATGTGCGATAGTCAATACCCAATCTGCTTCAATTGTCCAAAAGTCTAATCACAATTATCGGCATCGAATTTCACGCTATTGCCTAATACTTGAACCATCATTAAAAGGAGTTCAACACTTCCGCTAAAGTTGGTGTTGCTTCCTTAAAGTTACAGAATGGTAAACTTTCAAGGATTCTCTCATAGGGATTTTCGCCGAAAATGAAATTCAAGATTTTACGTTAATATAAGTGCAATTATGTGGTTTATACTCATTAACCCCACTTCTCACACTGCAATATTCATCAGAACCTTTTGAGTTTCAAAACTTTAATTAAATGTAATATAATTTGAGTATTTCAGATAATAATAATTATCGCATTTCGAATAATTTTTCAATTAACCCCTTAAAATTACAGAATATAATTTTTGAGCAACGAAACTTATATGATGACAATTTTAATGAATTTTTGAGTACGTTATAAAATTATTTGGCAAATATTATACAAACACGGGAGGTAAAAGAGTTTGTAATCATAAAATACTGCATTACTTTAACTATAAATTCATGATATAAAAATAATTGAAATATTGTGGTCTTGGGTTATGAAAAATTCCATACAATCCTTCAAAATGCATACACCTTGCAAGAGCATTTTACAAAATGCACCCATAGAGTATATTGGAAAATGGAGTTTCCATCATAAATTTCAAATGTATATGTAGGTATGCTCGTAGTTTTTGATGTATGTATCATGTGCACGAGACTTTTGAAATTCAACTCGACACTGAAGACACACAACTCATGTGCATCTTAAAGTCTTTTCACCTCAGGCATGAAGTCACCTCCCCATGAGCCCCGGGAGATATGTGATGGATTTATATATGTAGTGAATTCAACACTACTTCTCTTGCACCACACCATATCCACGTTGATGTTTTATCAGTTGAGACCGAAGGCAATCGCATAGATTATTACATCTGAGGATGACTGAATCAAACTACGCTCAAAGTGTAATTGAGTTTACCACAAAAGTTGGCCAATTTCCATTAGGAGCGGTGACCGAGATGCTGTGACATATCTTTTGCACATCTTGGCACCTTGTCAACACCCTAAGGTGTATAGTAGAACCACCATATCAATCCCCAGAAGCATATCTCATGTGCTATTTCATACACTTTTGCTCCACGGAAGCACTAAAAGAAAGGCATTAGGGGAATATTGATCAAAAGTTTTGCCTGAGGTTATGTCATATCCGAGAAAGAAGTCATGTGAATTTGCAAAGCTTGAGCAAAAGACGTAACTTCCTCCACGTCAGGCACCACAATATGAATATCCTCATGGAAACGAAGTCAGAAGCTTTCAAGAGATTTTGATTTCTAAGCATATATAAATTGAGTATGTGTAATAAAGGAAATTCTGCTAGTCATCGATCCTACACACCATCCGTCACTCCTTCCCATCTTATTTCATTTGAATCCAACACCAGGAAATTTCTTCTGTACTTCATCCTCATACCAAAAACGCACCCTATACCTCACCAGACACCATCATGTGTTGGCAAAGTGAGAGTGTCGTGATATACATTTTCTTCTTCAATGAAGAGGATGTAGAGCCCTTTTCCAACTTGTAAGTAAAATGATCCACGAGTTGTGTATTGGTGCAGAGAATGTTCCTCAGGATGAAAAGAATCTGTTGAGGAGTGTTTGGAATAGGAAACATATCAAATGTAAAAATTGAGCTTCAGAATTCCACCATTCTGCACATCACAATTCACGATCCACATTTCATGCATATAGAAAACTTTAAGAAATGGATTTTTATTCCACCACCACCACCCACAATGTCGTATCTTCAACTTCATCCCCCATATAAGCTGACATTGTATAGCTCTTCCACAAGAAATCGCATAGGTTTTACCGTGTATTATGCAAAAATATTCAAAATTCACAAGTTATATGAACAGCAAATACAATAAACTTGGAAATACGACATGAAATACTCATGCAAGTTTTACTTCCTATACACTCAACTTCCGGATTTGTAGACGATGCACGAGTCTCTTCTCAATGTCCCTTGCCTTTAGTTTCAAACACACAAAATGCCCTTAAGTATTTCCTTACATTCATATATGTATTGTATAGTATACTTTTTGGCAAATTTACAGACTACTGACCCTACGGAAGTTCGCATTTTCTAAATATTTCAAAGGACCGATATATGCGTCTCTTTGTATGCTTTGTACCATACAGCTAAAAGCTCTAAATTCCAATTTAAAGAAGTCATTGAAACAAGACTTCTAAGAAATTTTAAGTGGTGGTCAATTATCAGAGTTGGTCAATTTTCTTCTGGATCACATAACCGATGAACATTAGATTTAACAGGGTTTACTATTAAAATCAAATTGGCGGAAATATTTGTGGCAATAAAAATTGAATTTTATAGCCTGGGAGTAAATATCAATCCAATGGCAAGTCATGTATCAAAATCTCAAGTTGAAATATTGCCATCATGAGGTGATGGGACCGTAAAGGTAATGTGGTAGATGTGCAGTGTGAGTAACCCGAAAAAAAGCTCGTATTCACGTGAAGTGGGGTGAATTTTGCTAACGTGGAAGAGCAATCGCGACCTAATGGTGAATGATTTATAGCAGATAATGGCTTTAGCCCATCTCCACATACACAGAAGTCATCTACACTCATCACTCAAATGCTATCAAAGCGGGGGTGATGTCAATGGGTGAGAAGTTTGCAAAGATTTTGAATGTTAGTTTCTCTTGCAATGTACAAAAGACCATGTGAGGTCGATACTACTCTCAATCTTGACTTCTGTCTCGTGTTTTGTCTCATGACACTTTCTCGTGGATATGGGAAATATAACCCGGTGCATGAAGTGAAGTGGTGTGGCTTTGTTTGGGAACTTTTGCAGAAGAGACGGTTGGTTTGGTGATAGAGCTAAGAGGAATTCAAAGGGGAGCTTACGTACCTAGTTTAGGGGGTGAATCAGAAGGGTGGATCACAATCTCCTATGAACCATATTACTTTTTCCAAGGGTGAGGAAATGGCTCAGCATTAAGCCCATAGTATAGGGCATGAAAAAGCGTCGGCACCAAATGAAAACTGACATAATGTGCTGACGCTTGATGTATAACAACATAACATCTCATGCACCATCTTTTCGTCATTTTTGGCCACAGTCTTTCCGGCTTTTTCAGCATCATCGTACTCAACGTGTGTAAAGTATTAAGGGGAATGAGGACCGACTGGCTTTTTTTTCTCCACCACACCATAAGCACTCAAGCGCGCCTAGTCGTAAAAACAGTGAGTGTTCAAGAAACTGAGAAAAAGGGGATCTTCTGCCTGTGAATCATTTCGCTTCTCTCCATCTAACATGCAAAATTGCCCATGTACATTATAATCCCGCGGTGGAAAGGGTCATGGGCTCAAAAATATCCATCCGCACTCAAGTTGAGTGGGTCCTGGAAATCAAAAGACTTCTGGCATACATCCAACATCCACTGTAGCACGCAATGCAATATTTTTGCTGCATTCCAAACTTCCTTTCCGACTCATTAGGATTTTGGCACCAGAAAAAGTTACTTTGAAGGCAATATTCGCACTTTGCAAAATAAATTGGCATAATTCTTGCAAGCGCCAGACAAACTGAACATGTAGACACATTTTCTAGGGAAGGATGTGCGACCACGTGGTATCAAACTGTTAAAATCCCGTGATTTATAGACTTTATATAAATTTAATAAACTTTAATGCATTTATCATCTTCTTCCGATACTTCCCAAATGCTACATCGCATGTGTTATTTACGTGATATTTTTTTCTTGTGAAATATCTTCCATCCCTTAAAAAGGATACCAATTGGGGGTAAATCAATTATAAGGCAATTTATCATTTATTGTCACTGCCTGTAAAATATATCTTGTCTTGTAAATATTGCCACAGACATACACTTCAGGAGATAAATGTAAGAACAATTTGACCATGAATTTATTGTACAACTTTAAGGAATTTAAAGAAAAAGTTTTTTTTTTCATATGTAGGTTGCTAATAACACTAAAACTATAATATCGATTAAGCAAAAATATATAAAAACTTTCCGGGTAATTATAAGAGTGAATTAGTTTGGAATTTGTAGAATCATCTCTGCATAATATAAAATATGTAATATAGTCACCAGGATAATAGGAAAATTAATCTATATATATGTAGGTATATTCATGTATTGTTTGAGAATTAAGCATTGGCAGTGTTAACACTTCGAGCAAACACACATGTTAGCATTTGCCATAAATTCTGGAAGACATGGCACAAAAATCAGTGTAATCTCATCCCTTTCGTTTGGATATTCGTCTTCTTATCCACCCGGTGGGCGACACGGAGGAAAAAGTGTAAAGTGTCACTTATTGAGTAAAGCAAGTATGGGTGAAATCAATGATGAACACATGAGCAAACTGTGGGAGAGGGGTGGATTTGGAATGAAGATACGATCGTAAACAGCCAGAGAAGCGGATGTGACACGGAAATATAAGGAAAGTGATAGAGGAAGACAAAAATCCATTGCGAAAAATTTTTCCATACAAAGGAACGTGACTCTGTTCTGGAATGTTGTGCGAAAATGTATATAAAGACATGGGCTGAGCGGGGATCCTCGATGGCAGTTTGGTGGAGTCCTCATGGTATTTGTCGCCGTAGTTTTCATGATTCCATCTAATTCAATTTGGGGTATACAACACATACAACATACATATAACTGTGGGTTGGGTATGGAGACGGATTTACCCCCAAAACAACGTACATGTGCTCCGGCATTATCCGTCAACTGCACTCGGCGTATTTGGTTGGCGAAATGTTATACAAAATAGCACCCAAGAGCGATTTAGAGGAAGCAACCATATGAATACATATTACTCTGTATCCTCGTGTCCTCAATTGAGAGGATTAGCTCATATTAATAGAAAACACTATCGGGGTCTGCGTTCGACAGCTAAATCACTCTCGCACAATTTTGAGATGAGCGTGTACTCAATCGGGGCAAATGGATGGTATTTTGCAGGGATTTTATTTTCCATTTACCATGGAAATGCACTTGAGTGTCATTCGTCAAATTTCGAGGACAGGCCCCATTCATCAAGTCCCTCTTAATGCCAAAAATGCTATGCTAAACTAACAACTCTACACACTGCTCTAGTAGGAAACTCCCTAAATTAATGGTACCCTGCAAATATGATAAATAAAACAATAAAATATTTTTCTCAATGAACACCCCTTTTGCAATGGGAGATGAAATATTTTGAAAACCCAACTACTCAATTGAAGTCTCACTGTTCCAACATCAAAAATCCTACTCTTACACTACATCAACTCGTCGAAGAAGTGGAGTGAATAAGAGATCTATGTAGTAACATGAGATTTGAAATCATACAATTGGTGAATTGCAAGGTCTCTCGTTTAAATTCGATTATGGTACCATTTCCCGGCGGCAAGAATATGTTGTAGTTGATTGGTGAAGTGGAAAAATCATTTCTGACAGTTTAATGCAAAATTCGAGTTCACTTCGTCCGCTTTCTAGAGCCACCCGCTCACCACCCACTCAACCCGCATCAATAATCCTCAAATTCACTCGTTCCATTCAAACCTCTTATCCCTAAAATGTTCTCACTTCTTTCCACATACACCCACAGATTTCCACCCCCGTACTCTATTTGCTCCACGTCATATCACGCGCTTTAGCTGAAAATTCTGGAATTAAATCGTAAGTCGATTTCGCATAGGATAAAACAATAAATGTCTTTCCCTTCGTCATGATAAAGCTAAAGAAAATGGGAATAAAATAAAAATCCAGCAAACAGTACCACAATTATATAATGTAAATACTTTAAGCACTTTTTCAGTGCACTGCACTGCAATGATACTAAAAGTTTTTCTCAAAGCTTTTAATTCTCACTCTTGTCAATCTTGTGTTTCTTTGAAGTTTAAATGTTCTCATCTATCTCTTGAACATTGACTGATCAAAATTTGACTGAGATATAAATTAAATAATGTATTTAAATTATATTTTATAATTCATACCACTCTCACGTCACTTTATCTTGCAAAAGACCCACCTAATTGATGCCTTGAATGTTGTATTTGAATTTGCATCATTCTGTGATTCGGTGAGTAATTCCAGTCCCCGGTATACTGCAAAAAGATCCTCACTCATTCAAATGATGACGTGCGTAAAAAAGCTTTACTACCCCCAAGTACTCTCTCATAGCCCAAATCCATCACTTTTCGCATTAAATATACAAAGAATGGTTGAGAATATTCATGAATGAAAATGCGTGTCTTATTGTTCTTTCACTGTTATTTCAACAGAAGCATAATAATAGGAAGTATGGGTGTGGGACTTTAATAGAGATCCCGACCAAGCACATACATATGTATATGTACATTTTCAGAATAAATGAAAAATAAATAAAAAATCAATTATTGTGACATGACATACTAAAAGAAAAGAGATTTAGTAAGAGACAGAAAATCAATCAAAAATTTTGCTAAAAGCAAATCAGTAAAATATTTTAATACCTATTGTACCTACTCATAAAATTCAATACGCAGAATAACCTATATATACAATATACATATTGTGGAATCATATGCTCTGAGGTGTGCACTTTTAATAAAACGATTTATTGTAAAATTTATAGCACACTTTCTAACCCACTCAACTGATATGGAGTGTTTGTATGTGAAATTAATTTTGCATTGGGGGCCTGAGAGAAAAAGTCTAGTGATGGATAAAAATGTCATTAATTGTGAAATTCAGGGCTATTGCATCCTCCAGCATTGTTGCCTATTTGCAAAAATTTACCACTACTGTGAACACTTTGGTGACTTCAATTAAAATAAAATGTCATTCATGTTTTCCGAGGTTTTTTCGAGCATTGTGAAAATCACATAAATAAATAGTGAAAAACAACTATTCACCTGAATTTGCAATATATTGCAAAAACGGGAATTCGGGGCGGATAAAAAAGAAAAATTGGGAATGAACTTCCAAATTGCTATTTGAACATTATTTTTCAGCGTTCACCAAACACCACATTCAAATTAAGTTGACCATTTTGCAAACTCCGTGTAGTTCATTATATTATTAAATTTATTATTGAAAATTACCTTTTTGAAATATTTCTACTACTCCTGTATGAATATCAGAAATACTGAATATTTTAATATATATTATGTATGTATATATGTATATTCCTAACGTTTGTGGATTAATGAGAAAACACTTTGAGTTCCATTTGAGTTATATTTATAGTATACTTATGAAATTGTGTGTACACATTTTATTTAATTTTCGCGAATGTAACATTCTCTAAGATCTGAAAAAAAGGTATTGGGACAAAATAGTGAGTGACCGTTTGAGTAAAATTTGGTGCTATTTAACCACGATCCAATCAAACGAGCAGTGTGATTATTAATTCAGAATTACATCAAGTTCGGGGAGAAAACTTTTCAGACTCTATTAATTTACATGTACGAAATTGAGTTGGAATCCACAGAGAGTAGGTACTGTTGAGGTGTAGCTGTGAGAAATTCAGAAGGGTGCCTGCCTTTGCTTGAAATTGGAATTGTCGCTGCAATCGAATTGAGTCGGTGAAACTCGTGGAAATGGCATTTAATTAAGTAATCATGTCTCGTTTGTTTATCGTCGTCGCTTTCGAAATGGTGTTATAATATTGCTAAAGACTCTCCAGTCATCATAGAAATCCCTTTACCCAAAGTTCATACACCACACATCTCTGCAGAAACTTCATAAGTATTATTATTCGAAATAAATGAAATGTCTGTCGAAGTTTCCCTTCAGAAACACTTAATTTGAATTTCTTGTACACTGCCAAAAATATATTATATCGAGTAATGTAAAATCCGTAGAATTTAATTAAAGAATCTAAAAGCTTATTAACATGTATGAATCCGTTTTTTGTCTCTCAAATATAAAATAGGTACGAGCTAAGTCATATGTAGTAATATTTTTTTCCAATATGTATACATAGTAAATTTTTTTAAATAAAAATAAATATTTCAAGAATTAATTCTATAAAAAGGCTTTTACCAATCTACATTTATACACCTTTCTTTTATGTATACAATATAGTTTTGTTAAAAATTTATTATCAGAGGGTGAGTTAAAACGCGTTGCTGCGTGAAAAAGGGTTGCTCTTTGACAATAAATGGCGGAAAGATTGTGTATATAGCTCAGTGTATGGGGCGTTATAATGTTAAGAAAATGGTAACACAATGACAATAACGCAAATCCACCAGAAACATTATGATCATGTGGTTCGTGTGTTCTGGGGTGTGGTCCCCGGACAATCTCCTCAGATTTATAGCGGGCAGAAAGTCGGGGTAAAGGGTCGATTTGGAAATATTGTAATTTGACCAAAATATAACCCATTCCTCCGGTTCGTTTCGACGGAATGTAATTCAATGTTGGATTTGCAAGGAGAAAAAAAAGGAACCCCAGATAAAATGGACATAAATTGCCTCCGACCACCCTCACTTTTGAGAGGCTCTGCTAACCCTAACTGTGGCTAGAGGCGCTGCACAAAAAAACGGGCTGACCAATGCAGAGTGTTCTAGTGTCTATGGTTTGTCAGAATTATCTCATCACTCTTAACGTTCAATGGTCCATCCCGACCATATTGCCTCTGGTCTCTTGCTGTCTCGGCACCGGCCGTACTTCCTCACCCTTAATGGTAAAAATAACATTCAACAGTGTACTAAAGGGATTAAAGAGAAGAGATAAGCCTCTCGCTGAAAGATGTTGTCCGATGGTTGAAATGATAAAAATGGATTACATTCCGGGTGAGCGATGACCACAATGGAGATCCCGAGAATGATGGGGTGAAGGCTTAGAAAATTAAACTCAAGGGGTGTAGTACAAAATATTGGTTTACTTCCCATTCAAAACTCCACAGCACGGGGCCGCAGCGCCAGACAACGTGACAAATCCCCGACGAAACGAATAAGGGAATAAGACCATAGAAATATGATGATGGCAATTGGATTTACCACCACTGCCACTACCTCGCCGAGAAGAAAGGATTTTCGCTACATAGTGATGGTCGCCTCTATTAGATAAGAGAACATAGTAGAATACATTCTAGGTCAACACAGTGAATCAACTATATCTAATTAGCAGTGATTTTATATCTCTCCAAACAATTGAATTGGTCCGAAATCCAGTGTGGCACATAGAGTTTGATAAATTGCTTTTAACATAAATTCGTACTAAAATTTGTATCTTTTTTATGTGAAATTTTGATTGGTGGGAGGAGATTACTGTAACTATTAAGGGTGGTAATCTTCACCAATTTATGAGAAATAATCTCCCTTGGTAGACACATTGAAATATTACCTCATTCCACCTGATATTACCCTGCATAACGTGGTGACTTCTGGCTGCAACATCATTCACGGTCTGTCTGACTTGTGTTGGAATAATCTGCCTAAAGACGTTGTCACCTCTCGAGAATATCCTTTCCTGCATTATATCATGTTCATGGTATCGAGATTGTAAGTCTATTGAGTTAACGAGTTCTTTTTTATGGACTTCTTCTCTTGCCAGATTGAGGAGTTTTCCTGTTCAAAATCACTTTCATGTTCATATTATCTTGAATCTCTAAAACACTTTAAATTAAATATCAAATCGTCTATTACAGTTTTAATTGATACGATAAGACAAATTTCTTACACCCACAGTCATTCATAATTATAGGGGAAGACGGGGTAATTTGGCCACTTTGGCAAAGTCATTAATGGGAATATCTCAAGTATGGTAAATGCTAGAAAATCCATTTCTCCACAGTTTATACTCCCCATAGAGATAATCAATCGTACCAAGTTTGAGGAAAATCCGATCATTGGATTTTCTTTTGTTTAAGAAAAATCATTTTTTCACATTTTCAAGTGCTTTTGGCATTTTGGAAATTCGTCATTTTCGAAAAATTTTTAACACTTAAAAATTAACTTTTAAGCCATTAAGGGTCATTGATCCATCATAAACACGATAGTGACATCCATTTTCCGATATCTCAAACAGATTTTCCTGTGGAAATGGTTTTATCCGGAAAATTGGAGTGGGGTAATTTGGCCACTTGAGTTTTTCCGGCACATTTTCCGACGCACATTTAAGATATTTATTGTGGTTATGCCTTTTAATGTTTTCTTACAGATTATAAGCAAAGTAGGATAAAAAATTTTAACTAAAAAAAGAAATTTACGATAATTTGAAAAATGGCCTTTTTTAGACTTTGCCCGTTTATGGTTCAGAAAATGTTAAAGTTTGAGGCTCTGTTAAATATTTTTATCTGGCAAATTACTGGAAATGAATCTTAGATAAATAACCTATCTTCCAAAAAAAAATTCGAAAAAATAAAATTTTTTTTTTGTCCAAAAATTTTCATGTTTATTAATTTGTGCGCCAAAGTGTCCAAATTACCCGTGCTCGGGGTAATTTGGACACTAAGCTAAGGGTCCAGGAGAATGGAAAATTCACCCATTTCTCATCGAGATAGAGAAAAGTGTTATATGGGGAAGTTGTAGGCCGGAAAATTTCCTACAAAATAGGGCTATTTGGTTTTCTTCATACTACCAAACTTGCTTGATATATCCCAAAAACCGCCAAAGTGGCCAAATTACCCCGTCCTCCCCTATACATACCATAGTCTTGATGACTAATCTGAGCACTGCATTGCGAGAGTGGTTTTTTATTATGCGATATGCATTATGTATATACTTTTTGTAACTCACAAGAAAACTATATTCACACAAACTGTATATAAATGTTTACCGATCAATATAAAAACCCTCAGAGAGATTGAGGGAACAACACTTAAACTATGTACACAATTCCACTTTGTACAGTATTCTGTGGTTGATGTACCTGGCTCTGAGCATCGCGATAGGTGTGGCCCTTTCATGTCAATTAACATTTTATTTGTTCACTTTTTTTTACCGTCTCTGTGTCGTTGGTTTTCTTTTAAAGTTACTCTGGAAGTATGGATAAAAAGAAGTGTATTTGACCAGGCTCTCTTGGAGCCAGGAACTACAGGAGAGAGATGATTGAGAGGCTCTAAGAAGAAATATGATTTACAGGATAAATTCACACACAAAAAAAGATACCTGTCTCCAACGAATATGCCTGAGATGAGAGAACAATAAATTTGTCTCCAGCCATCATCAGATGCTGCATGTGTTGTATAGTACATAAGTATAACAAAAACGACTAAACTTACCTGCGAAAGGAATTTCTGTGAGCATACGAATGGGTCGTATGTGGAACAAACAAGTGGATTTCTTTACCCGAAGGGTAGATTGAATTTCCCCGCCAATTTGTGCTCTTCGTGGAGATTTTTTTCCTTCGTTCCACCGGGCAAAACTCAATAATGTGAAGAAACTTACCCAACAAATCCCCCATCCACACCATACCAAGCTCTCTCACCCAGAGTAATTTCTTTCATCATTTTCTTATTTGTTTTCCCAGACTGCCGGAAAAATACACATATCTATGCTGCGGATAAGCTCCCATCTCCCATAGTAGGGGAAGGAAAGGTTGAAAAAAAAAGTGAAGGAAAACTTTTGAACGCCTTTTTGCCCTGCCCTCACACTCTCATCCATCACCCACCATCCACCCCATTTCGAGGAAAACAGCTTATACGGCTGTGAACACTGAAAAACAAGAGACTCCTTTGGTGCAATGAAAGTTTAACCTGATAAACCCACCGGCAAGTTACCACCATCATGAGCGCACACATTCCTCTTAAAGAAACGTGAAAAATAGTTTCGATTTCTTCAGGAAGAGAAAATAATTTTATTAGCGCACTAATAAATTTTCAAAATTTATCGCCCCAAGCAAATACCCAATTGCATTTTCGATACACGACCATTCTTTTTCAACTCGCTGGAACACTAATTAAAGCCATCCATCAACAACTCTGGCGCTCAAATTCCTCCGCGAAAGCTCTCGCGCTTTTATTTCCAAAATGCCAAGATACAAAAATTCACATCGAAAACACAAAATATATTATACAATACATACATACATATGTGGATATTATGTACTGCCAGTCGGAAATCATCTGAAAAATCCGTAAAATATAATGTTCATTCTCAGAATAGAATTCAAGAAGAAACCTCTTGAATTTCATTAAATATTTTTCTTTAATTTGACTTCATGAAGAATATTGATAAGGATGCCATAAAGTATATTTAATAAACCTAATTGATGTTTTTTTTTATAAATTCTAAGAAAATGTTTGTTTATCAAAAATTCTCTTAAATATAAAATTGATCATGTATTTGCATGAATTCTATTATTTTTATTGCCACTTCTCCCTGAAATACAATACAATATCACTCTATGATTAAGAACCGAAATGACAATTAGTTGGTGTTCCACTTCGTGGCCAACACCAAGTATTGTAATCGTCGGATTTTCCGACCACCTCAGATCGGGCTCAAACATGGTATGAGCACGTTTTAGACAACCCACATTCCAAAATTGGTGGTGGAAAATTTTTGATCCGGCCGGCCTGCCGGCCGGCCCGGACTCCAAACTTTGCCTTATATCTCGGGAACGGAAACAGATAGAGACTTCGGGTTTGAAGTTTTCTATAGAAATGTGGGTGTAAAATTTCATTTTTTCGCATTTTCAAAATCCAAGATGGCCGCCGTCCGCCATTTTGAACTATCGTCAACCACTTCCCTTATAGCTAGAGGTCTGAAATTTTAGTATGTTGTAGAGCTCAGTGAGATATTTTCATCGATAATTCATACTTGAAAATCGGTCAAGCGGTTTAGCAAATATGGCGGCCTAAAGCAAAAAGTGTTTTTTCGATATAACTCGAGAACGGCTTGACCGATTTTGATCATCTTGGTATCAAATGAAAGGTTTCAAGGTTCCCTACAACTGTCTAGAACATTCCAAGTTCCAGAAATGTCCGCAAGAGGCGCTAAAATCAAAAACAAAAATTGCCTAAATTTAAGGGGCAATATCTCCGAATCCCCATTAGGCAAATCTTTTAAATTTTGATATGTTGTAGCCTGACTCAATATCTTTTACCAGTCCAAAAATGAAGAAAATCTATGTCGCCGTTTAGAAGATATAGCCATTTGAAAAATTCTTGAATTTGAAAAGTTCTAAGAGCCATATCTCTTGAACGGATTGGCCGATTTTGCTCATCTTGGTATCAAATTAAAGGTTTTGCAATTCTCTACAACTTTCTAGAACATTAGAAACCTCTAGAACCATTCCTTCAGGACGAAAAATGCCAAAAACTGTTTTGGTGAAACAAAAACCGCCATTTTGTGTTATAGAGGTGACCTTGAAAATCATTGTGATATACATATATCAAATTACAGCTTATTTCAAGACCTTTCCAAAACTAGTCACGAAATTTCTGTATGTCTTATAGAACCAGAGATATGAGCATTTTTTTGCATCAAATTACTGATTTTCACGAAAAAAAATCAACTTTGCCTACTAATACTACTCAGAAATTAAATTACAACGTATTAACAAACTTTTACACGTTGTGGGACACCAACTTTTATAACTGGACGCGTTATGATTGACTTTAAAGGATGTTATAAGGATGTTATGCACAATACAAGGGCGAAGTACCTAATTGAAGGAAACGCAGAAAACAATTTTAACCCACCCAGTCTTGTAGGGAATCAAAAAAGGATAAAGAATCGCCAAAAATATTCACCTTTTTCCACTGGGGTCACAACGAAAAAAGGCAATAAAGTTTTGTAAAAATTCAAAAAAAATAGCCGCCATTCGCCATTTTGTTCATTTCAATGCATGAAGCATATGTTTCAATGCTTCGCCATGAGCTTGTCTATGAGAGTTTGACATTTCATTCATGTTTTTTTTGGGAAAAAATAAAAAAATTGCGTATTTTTTAGTTTAATTATCGTGGTAAATGTGTTTTACGTGTTGTTCGAGAGTGATTTTTATATCTGAATACCTGAAGGATGAATTCCCTCACACCTTGTGACCGTCTCAGCGAGCACAACATTGGTCGTGGAAAAGGTCTTGGGAAAGGATGTGCCCAGAAACATCATAAGGTTTTGCGTGACAACATCCAGGGAATCACAAAACCAGCAATCCATCGTCTTGTCCGTCGTGGTGGTGTGAAACGCAAAGGATTCCAGCGCAGAGGATCTCTCAATTCGTGAAAAAGCCATCTTCAAGACGATCCACGACCATTGTTTTTGGATTGCTTTGTTTTGTAACGAGAGATGTGCTCGCTGAGACGGTCACAAGCTGTGCGGGAATTCATCCTTCAGGTATTCAGATATAAAAATCACTCTCGAACAACACGTAAAACACATTTACCACGATAATTAAACTAAAAAATACGCAATTTTTTTATTTTTTCCCAAAAAAACATGAATGAAATGTCAAACTCTCATAGACAAGCTCATGGCGAAGCATTGAAACATATGCTTCATGCATTGAAATGAACAAAATGGCGAATGGCGGCTATTTTTTTTTGAATTTTTACAAAACTTTATTGCCTTTTTTCGTTGTGACCCCAGTGGAAAAAGGTGAATATTTTTGGCGATTCTTTATCCTTTTTTGATTCCCTACAAGACTGGGTGGGTTAAAATTGTTTTCTGCGTTTCCTTCAATTAGGTACTTCGCCCTTGTATTGTGCATAACATCCTTTGAGCTGAAATATTTTTTTAATAGCAAGATGCAAATACCACGTGATAGAATAATCTTGAGGAAGACAAAAATTTTAATAGCTGTCACTCATTGAAGCTAAAAACGAAATGAATTATACTTATCACTCAACTGCACCTACATATATTTATCCCAGTCAGACCTATCACTGTCAATTCAGACAATTGGTGAACAAACTATCATTTTAAAATTTCACAATTTGTAGCCATTGTCGTATAAAAATAATCCAATTTTCCTGCAACACGAACTTTTCAGAGATATCCAATAAATTGAGTGAAATTCCTTTGACAGGAAAAGCTAAAATGTCAGCTGAGAGGACAAATCCCATAGAAAAGTTCAATTCTATGATTTTAGCCAGGGTAAAACTATTGGACTTTCGAGTGAATTGTGAATGTCCAAAAGCTGGGGGTATTTTGTAGCTGACATGCTTTAATTGGTATACATGTATTCTACATACATAGTTCGTATATATGTATTTATATGTATATATCACGCATCCAAAAAGTTCCCACGCAGAAGAGCGAGAATTAAAATGAATAATATTCGTATATAGGAACATACTAGCATTCAACCAAATAAATAATAGCAATGAAGGAAAAACATCCATACAGGGTGACATAGAGGAAAATTTCGAAATTTCCCAACACACTGACGTTGACGCAGTGTTCATGACCTCACATTTGGTTTTTCACCGAAACCGTGGTCGTCCCAAAATAAACCACACTCACTCACATCTGCCACTTTTAGTCCACTGACACAGATTGCTGTCGACCAAAATCACAGATTATACCGGCAGTGGAGCTGGAAAATGGAGGACGAACCCATAACGTCCATTGAATAACATTCGTCCATCATTATTTTCCAGACCCCATTTGACTCCTCTTCCTTTTTGCGTTTTTGGGGGGGCTGAAAGGGATGCGAATACTAAAATAACAATGCAATATATGATGTACAGAAAGCTAGTACCTCGACTTTGCAGATTAATTTCAGCACCACCATACTGCCCCGCCCTACATTAGTATTGCTTTTGAATACCACATAATAACTAAAAGCACATTTTCCATTCACAATGGACTTTTTTACGGCTCGGTCGATGAAAATGGCTTTTCTGCGGGACAGTGTGATGAAAATCCCTGTATGAGAGATGGAAAGGGGAAAACAACAAAATGGGAAAAATAGTGATCATACTGAAATTAAACAGTAAATTCAAATTATTGGAGTTCTTTTCGAAGCTTCTTTTATATCCTCAAGTTCTATACCTTATATGAGCTTTTTTTTATTTACTTTCATTAAATTATCCTTTTCCACTGAAATACACAAAACTTAATTATTGTTGTATTATTTAAACAGCTGCCATTTATGTTTTAACAAAAAAATATGACCATCATTTTATAAAACAAAAACAATATATCTTTATTTAACGCATTTTCTCAAATCTTTAGAATATGTAGTAACGTACAAATCTAGATAAATGATCTTAATAAAGCCAATAAAAAAGAAAACTTCTCTGCCTATTCCAAATATGGCTGTAATTTTACTTTTTATTTTCTACTGAAGTAGTGTATATTGGATATTGAGAGATTCATTGCCTGAATATAACATCGAATTGAGGAGTATAACTTGATAAAATTAATTGCAATTTAATTAACAGATTCCAAGCCTGTTATAACATAGACCAGTTCTAGTGAAAGTTGTGAGATTTTATTTCGTTAACAATGAATTTATCAAATTTTAATTCTCTCTGTTTACAGTGCTAGTTATATTTCTTTTCCATAGACAGTATCGCCAAACAGATTATTCCAAATTTTAACTTATTTGTAGCGGAGTAGAGGTTGCAATTTTTTGATTAATCACTTCCACTTATGTTTAATACCTCCGGTAAACATTATTTTGCAAACGTTTCCTCTTTTAATGTTTGATATGTACATGGAGTGCTTGAATAAAAATTCTCCGAGTTTTGTTTGAAATTCCACCAGCATAGCATTTATGGATGAATTTCCACGTAAAAATAATTTTTTCTTCTCTTAATCTTGAATTATTTAGCAGATAGGAGGTTTCAAAGTGATATAAATGAGTTTTTGTAGAATCTAGTATTTTAATGCTAATGCATAAGAGCTGTATGTATTTATATATTCATGAGTTTTTGTATTAATTTCAAGTAAATACAATATTGTTAAACAGGTAATAATACACCTATTTTAATTTCTTGTTACCGATGAAATGAGCTAGATTTTTTTAGCTGTGATTCCTTCAAATCCTCAATAAACCGTGTAAAACATTCTCTATAATATTTTCTCTATACCCTGTACACGAAGGAAAAATCATATTAAACTTTCTCGAAGAATACTTATAGGTCTTCTTTTTATAAATTCGTTTAAAGCTTATTCATATTTTTTTCTCAAAAGCTGTAAAGGGTATTTTTATTCTGCAACAGAGAAGAGAAAGATATACCTTGAGGGTATAAAGCAGGTATCATTCACCGAGCGTTAAAAAATGAAAGCACATTGCAGCTTTTTATTTTCCCCCTACAGCTCATGCAGAAATGAAGAAAATATCAAGTTTAGAGATTTTTCTCTATTGGCAGAGAATGTAAATAATATGGGAAGAGAAAAATTCAAGAAAACATGGCCGTGGCAATACGAGAGCTTTCAGGATGAAATATCTGCATGACTAAGCACCTCGCTTGCATGCAAATTCACTGAATATTTGCATTTATGTAGTTTTTTTTAGCAAATACATACATACGTGTCCAAAAAAATTACTAGACGAACCAGTATTTTTTTTAATTTTCGAAATAGTAAAATTATTGCAAAATCAATCGATTTATTAATGTTCATCTTTAAAGTTCTCAGGTAGAATAAACAAAAAAAATCCTTTCGTTCAAAAAGCAATATTATTTTCTGAGAGATATGTTCTTATTAAAGAAATTTTAATTATCAATCAAGTGAATGCAATGAATTCAAAATTTTTAATATAAATAACTGCATTTTTCCTTGACTTATTGTTTTGCATTCATCCTGGAATACTTTTAATTAATTTCCTTCTATTTGTCTTTTACAGACACAAACGGAAAGTTCAAAACTTCTTGCCGTGCAAGACACCGACACGAGGAGGACATTTGGACACCACGGCTGTATCCAGCGGGCATTCAGTCACATACGAAGATCCTGATGCACATCTCGGCAGTCGCCCCCTAGTCATGAGGCATCAACATAATATGGAGGTACACATTACTTTTGCCTTCAATGGCAATTTCCTCTTTTTTATGTGTGCAGGGCATAAAATCCATTAGATTGAGTATAATATATAGGGTGCGAAGGACTCTTGTGTGATGCTCTTAAGGACTCCCACAATTGTTGCGTGGTTGTGGATTCAATTTACACAGGCATCCGGTTCATTTGAATTCCTTCTCGCAAAGTGACGATGGAGATTCTTTTCTCTTGGCCTATAAGACTTGCGCTGAGAAGTTGAGAGGCCTGTCAAAATATTTCACTGAAAACTGTCACAACATGTCACACCAGACACAATCACTTTGCATTGTGTGCTGATTCAGACGTCGTCGCCTTTTGTTAATGAAACGGTTATGAGGAAAGACCTTCGAGATGGGAAATGGGGAAAAAGACGCGAGCAACTCCCGGGTAATCCGATAGGAGTGCCTTGTAGCTTTTTACATGGGATCTACATTAAGGGTTTACTATAGCTGGGGCTGCGAAGGAAACTGCCATGCGGAAAGAGCATGTAAAAAATGGGTGGAATTATTGAAAGAGATCCTTTTTTGTACCTTCCTGCGCAAAAACCCTTTCACAGTCATCAAATTAGTGAATTGTACATTTAAATGCCATGATCTATTTGGTCTTGGTATACATACTGTGTTACAGCAGGCATCCAAACATCCTCCTTCACACCATATCCTGTTCAAGAATTCTTTCAGCATCCATACAACTGTTGAGGCAAATAGAAACACCTTTAATATCATATTTCAATATTATTGGGGAATATTGTATTAAATTGGATTATCGTGTATTGAAATTCTATCCAACTAAATGAGATGCCTCGTGAAATACACTGTCAGGTCTGTGCTGATTCCAGAGAAGACAAGAATGTAAGGATATACATATGTACATATGAATGTATACTCATATTGCTGTGTCCATCCATGGGTTAAGAGAAAAACTACATAGTAAAGGATCCTTCATAATATCCTATATAATGTGTGGGTTTTATCGTTATTTTGTGTTCCATTTGGCCGATAAAATATTTCTCCACACACTCTGTGAATATTATTGGAACTGAGGAGGAATACTGTAGGTTGATTTTCGTACGCGGGTATGGGAGTCAACCAATAAATTGGGCAAGGTCGTTTTTGTGCAAATATTTGCCTTATGGTAGCTGTCGAATTGAATTTTAAGCTCCGACAGTGTGTTGACTCCGTCAACCCACACGACAAAACCCTTCTTCTTTAGTTATGGGAAAAGCTCCCATCCAAATATATGGTCGATTTTGGGTTGAAAACCACCAGTCACAGCCACTTCTCAGGGAGCTTTTAGTTGTTTGTTCTCCATGTACCGCAGCCTGAGAATCCTGTCAACAAGAACTCAATCTGCGAAAGTTTAGCTATGAATTATATCAATCGCTCTCATATTTTATACCCCTCCCCATTACCCTTTCATATATAAAAAGATTTACCCATATACGTATAGACACTTGGGGTTAAAACTTATGTTTCAGCCCATAGAGCCACACAAAGTCAACATTGTTCGAGAAGTTTGAGAGCGTCTTTCATATAGCACAATCTCTCTTATATCGAAAATTTCTATTGAATCTTAATTGACCTATTGAAAATTTAATTTCATCACCAAAACTTTCACTAACTTGCTCGTTCTGTCCACTCAATGTATTGCAAATTTCCTTTCAGAGAAACAATTTGTGAAACTACAATATTTCATGATGGATGCGTCGTAGTATACATATTGTGAATGTGTATACTTTTTAATATTTTACAATATTCAGCGTCAAAAAACTTTAAAAATGTCTGAAAATGAAACTCAGATTTAAACATGTGCAGTTTTACATGTAAATTACTTTGCATCAACAAAGTTTCAAACCAGCTATTCTGAAATTCTTTTTTTTTAAATTAAAAATAAAGATTTTTTTCCTAGAATGAAATCTTGATATAAGCTAAATCCCTTCCTAGGATTTTGATGAAGTTTTACCTTGCAGCTATGCTCTTGGCCAATACATAAAATGAGATAGTGCTTTAATATTAAAGGGAACTTATGAATATATGTGTATGCTATGCCCAGGTTATAAAAGGTGACATTTCCCCTTAAAAGCAATGCTATTTTTAAAAGAGATCAGACAGTCTGTGCGAAAAAAAACCAACTGATTTGTGAAAAGCGTATTGTTTTCAGACCTCTCATGTTCTTTTACTTAAATTGAATACATTAAAGATATGGAGCTTTTATGTGACATTGCTTTCAAGCTTTCAATATAACCCAACGAACGCTCTGGTTTGTGTATTTTTACCACCATGCATACAAAAGAGGTTTTTTGTGTCTCAAATTCAGACACTACAAATAGTTCTATATCTCCATACTGAATGAATATTCTCACGATATTTTCACCTTCAAAACACTGTTATTACATTTTAAATTAAACTTTATGGTGTGATCCTTTTTTTGTTGTAAACTGTCAAATCATATACATAACATATGTTTATAAACTATTTTACATACTATACACACATTCGCATCATCAAACAAAAGAGCTTTGATCCATGAACCATGTCCTATGTATAGGAAAAGCATTCTGGACCCACCCGATGGCATCGCTTTGCAACCACGCTCCAGGATATGTTTAATAGTAAACAAAAGCTCAGTCTTCTGTACAGCAGGTGAATGCAAAAATACAGTAAATGCTTTATGCAGAGCACATTAAAATTCAAAGCTATAGAAACCCCTATATTCATGTATTTGCTAGCAATATACGCGTAGCCATATTGCCCGTATAGAGCATGAGTTTTAGCAATAAATTCCAACTGGGTGGGTCAATAAAGTACCACAGATTTTACCAAGCTGGATAATATCTGGTTTCTATCTATACTGTGGCAAAAGAACATGAAATCCTCTCTTAATTTGAATGTGACACTTTTATTGTTCCATTTTCTGCAACAAAGCGATATTAATTATTATCTTTAATAAGAAAACGATTAAAAGATTAAACAATTATTAGAAATTTTGAGATTGTTATTTCTTCTGCAAATTTCTTTCTTAAATCTTGGTTTTAGTTTTCGTTCATAGTTAATTTAACACAACTCTCGGTAATTTCTTCTAAAAAAACAAAAAAATATGTATATATTTTACTTTTTTATCGAATCAAAATTTGATAATTCACATAAGTGACCTATCCTCTTTCATGAGACTATAATATGAAAACTTTCTAAACATCTAAAACTAATATTCCTCTAAAATGAGAGCTGTAATATGAAACACCCTACCTTTACTAAAAGGATTCGCTGCCAGGTAATAGGGGTGGGAGAGATGTGCATAGTACACATACACACAGTAGGACCCCCTTGTGCACACAAAATTTCTGCATGGTCTGTAACTTTTGGTGGGTTTGAGTAAATGCCACCGCTTGGCTTTGACCCGAGTCGTCGAACGGAAAGGAACCACATCAAAACTATGCTCAGCAGTTGGCAACTGGGCATGTTCACCAAATAGACAAGTGGGCAGACAGACAAACCTGACTTTGCAATTTGCCACTCTACTCTGTGACACCTGCCTGTACATAGTTGAGGAATTTACTACTGCATTTTGCACACCACTTAGGGATTTGAATTCTTCACAACACAATATTTCCCCCGTAAAGACAACACAACTCCCCCATTCTACATCACATTCTTAAGTATCTCTCAGCAACACGTTTTTGAGGATTTCTCAATGCATTTCTTTATATAGTTTTCATTTCTACTGGGATAGATGGATATACAAGAGGAGTGCATCCACCCATCGTAGTCTTGAACGGCTGTGAAGCACTTCCTTTCTGAATGCACAAGTATCCGTACATCGTCGGCTTAAGAGGAGGAAGCAAGACAGACAGATGAGAACAATATTTTTTTATAAAAAAAAAAACTTTTCATGGCATATAATTTATAATATGCACAGAAATAATTTTGACGATGTTATCTCTCGACAGTGTGATTATTCCCAAAACGCCATTGATGTCCTCAACATTCAACTGTGAAGGACTCTCGAGAGGCGCGAAAATTTCTGCACTCATTTTATCTGCACAATTCATGCTATGGGCTTGTAGTTTTGCATCCACCGATTTTATTGCTTTCATTGTCATTGAAGAGGTTTTTTATTATCGCTATGATTGTTGTCACTAGTCACTATATACATACATACGTATTCCATTTTATTTGACCCAGTATGAAGTGGATGGATGTTTGTTATTAATCCCAAGTATCCCTTCACGTCGCGGTACTAATCCAATTGTGGAAGCTCTAAATATCTAGATTCGTTTATCTTCCCTATAGTGTGCACCATATAAAAGTTATATGTATGTAAGAAAGAAAAGAAGAAGGATTATATATGAGCTGTATGAGTGTATGAAGAAACATTCTTCGGAACTATAAAGTGGATAATGCACTTTCTTCATTGTTTGTCACAAATCAACTTCTAACCTGACGCAGTCTTAAGCTTATTTATGTATCCAGAAGACAACAATGCGCTATGTAATTTTAACATCAAAAGGATTTGAGCTATCGCGTTTAATTAGATATAAGGATCGCGTTGCGAAAAACTTTCATTAAAATATATCTACAACAAAATATTATTCTCTGATAATGTCTCTTTCTAAAAAAAAATAATTCAATTTTATATTACATTTTTTATCCCAAGAAAAATATTATTTCGACAATTGAAAAAAAAAATAACTTAGGAAAATTCTACAGGTACTTTCCATAGCAAAAAAATCCTCATATAAGCTGTATTTGCTTTTTAGTGGTTGCTTAAAACTTGATTATACACAATTATAAGATTGGCATTGTGGTTTTTTGATACCACAGTTGATACACTTCCCACTGGGGAAAATGAGGGAGTTTTTTTTTTATTCCACTCTTCTCTACAGTTATGTACATTATGTACATATTTCTGTTGCAACAATTCAGGAATTACTATGCGTCCAACTTTTCGCATTTTTATGTAGCAAAAACTTTTAGAAAAGTGTGGATTCTTTTGCAATTCAGGACTTATGTTTCTCCCCATGATGAGGGACATGAGAGAAAAATGCTGTAATTTCCACTCTTAGACCCGTAGGCACTTCTAGAAAGTACAAAATTTACCCTGGAGAGTTGTGCAGAGGATCTTCTACATGAGTATTTTATTTGTTGAGGTAAAAACTTCCGCTGTTGGTGAGAAAAAAATGTAGGACGAGTTGTACTTTTTCACACCTCATCTCTCCTTTGCGGAAATTCAGATAAACTAAGAATTTTTCTTTTTGTTATGTGCAGAATAAAGTTCAATTCAAGTATTTCCTCCTTTCTTCACCATTTTTTTGTTCGCTACCCATCACCCTACGCCACTTCTGTGTGTACACTACATACATACATAAATTGCAAACTTTCCTTCCGCACTTCCCACCACTCGAATCTTCTTTGCTGGGAACGTGGAAGAAATTTCGTTATCAAAGAATTTGAAAGAATTGCACTCTCTGTCTTGACCAGAGTTCATTTCCTTCCTTGAGTGGGTAACAAGAGTGAAAAAAATATTTGTATATAATACGAAAGGAATTATAAAAGAGAGGAAAATTTTTCTTTTGAACGATGAAGTCAAAGGACTCAATTTAGAGGAAATTCTATAAGATATTCCTTTGCTGTTTGTCTCAAAACTTCTCTTTTTTCTTCCGTTCTCTTGGATTTTTTTCATTCATTTTATACCCTGGGGGTAGTGCAAAAAGCATAAAAAAAATCCCCAAAAGGTTTATAAGAAGTAGCAAGATTTTTTTATTGCGCTGAAAATTCTTTTGGGCATATTTTTCTGACTGATGAGAGAAAATGGAAGATCTAGGCGAAAGGAAAACCGATCCGGAAATTCAAGGAAAACTTTCGCTGTATATTTGCATCACTTTGAAGATAGCAATCAATGAGATTGTTATTTCCTTCTTTCGCCATGATAAGCACACACTCTGCTCAGACATTTGAAAAATATTACGCTACATTTCCACATCGTCCTTACATTTCCCAGACTGTGACATATTCCTTTGACACAGTCGTCCTTCTTCGAGAATTCACCCATAATATAGCATGAATCGCAAGAGGCTTCTCACTTAAGAAATTGTATTAAATTGAAAATTAATTAATTGAAAATATGTACTTTCATAATTAACCAATAGAATATTGGCTAATAATAACCCATATCCGATTTATTTTTAATTTTTTTCCGCCAATACTATTATATTGCAGACTAGCTCTCATTTTCCCAAAACTATCAAAGTGTAACATAGTACTGTTTTCGAGTCAGAAAGAATTTTTGGATAAAATCATATCAGTTGTTCTTCTCTTGGAATAATACTTAAAAAATATGAAATAGATCACAGTACCTATAAAAAAAATGATATCAAACTATTCTAGAAAAAGAAAAAAAAACTTTTAATGCAAGACTCAACACCAGACTTTTGATCAACTCAAGACACAGTAATTAATTCATTTTCTTTTTTACGACTATTTTTTTTATTACTGAATTGTTGGAATATATACAAATTAATAAACAACAAATTTTTTTAATTATCTGATTTTATGTACGTATCTCCGAAAGCAACACTTGTTAGCCCCATAAAACGCAGTCGAGTCAAATGTAGCGAAAGAAATGGAAATAATTTAATTCTTTAACACTATCTAAATTGTTACATATCACTAAAGTGTCTCATTTTTCTCTCCCTTCCAGATGCTCCACCCAAAATCGATACACTTTCCAAGTGGTTACCCCATGACGCGCTCTCCGCCTCTGTTTGTCTGCTCATCTCCCGGACCAGACCCCTATCGCTCTCATGATAATGTTTACGAAGAACTGGGTCCACCAAGGGAATCAGACGGAGAGTCTGAGCCTCCTGTTCATTCAGACGATGACTTTGCCGAGGATGAACTCAGTCTGCCCGGTGAAAGATCCTTTCACAAAACGTCGCCTGATACCTCAACCGTGGCCACGATTTATCAAGATCGAAGTGCTCCTAGTGGGTCAACTGCACCTTCGAGTAGCGGAAGTGCAAGCGCCAGTGGAAATGGTGAGAGAAACACGAACGAAAAAAATAGTCTTATCTCACCGCCAGCACCAAATGCAACTAGCAGAGTTGCAGGAAGTCGTAGTATGATGGCTAGTCCGGGTAGTCTCTTTAGGGGACGCAAAGTGCATAGCACTCGCAATGGAAAAGTGCCGAACTTTAGTGCCGATGAGTTAAATACATCCTCGGAGCAAGACTACACTTCCGAGATGGTGCTACCCACAATCTACGGGCAGAGAGGTCACTTGATGACCTTGCCCTATAATACAACAGCCGGTACAAGTAATCCAACGCAAACTAATCGTAGTACGAGGAGCAATACAATGAATTGCTTTACAGCATCATCGACAATAAGTACAGAGGGTGATGAGGATGAAGTGGAACGACGGAATCAAATTAATCGAGAACTGTCAACCCATCCTGTGGCAACGATATTTCGGGAACGTGGAGTGCCGTCATACCCTAGAAACTTTCTAACTCACCACCATCCACCCCCTCGGGCTCGCTCAAATCCTCGATCCCTCGATCGACGGCGCATCATTGCCCCTGCACCCAGTGGCCATGTTATTCCCGATCCTAGCTACAGCTACGCTGAACCCGTCTTCCATGATGGCCTACTCTATGATCCATACTTAGCGCATGATCGCAATCATCCCTACCCCTATATCTTGCCTGAATTCACAACTTTCCGAAACGGACCTAGTGGAGCACCCTGTCAGCAACCCGTGGAAGTCGGAGCTACGGGGGTCGCACATAATCTCTTTGGTCGAGACTCAAGTTTTGGCAGCGACTCTGGATACAGTCAGCACACACAGACGTCAACAAGAAGTGGTTGGGGTCGCAATGGCCGCAAAGACAGTGCACCAAAGAATACTCCGTTTAGTGCATCTTGAGGCCCGTTGTGGCGCTTGGGCGGAACGTAAAATGTAAATATAGAATTTCAAGAGGGATGTGATGTATCGTAAAATGGATAGGGACTCTAAGGCTAAGGAAGTCATATCTGGGATCAGTCATGAAAAGTTCTCTTGAGTCAAAAGAATACCAGGTATTTAATTCTATGTTGTCATTTTTTTATTTAAATTTCATTAAATAAATTTAAAAATTCAATATAAGTTTTCTATATCCTGATTCACAAGACAAACTTTTTTTATATATCAATTACCTACCTAATAGAATAATAATACAACAAAAATTTCACAAAAAATTTAATTGAAGTTTTCATTACTGATCTAAGGGATATTTAAGAGATAGTTGATGATGCAATGTGATTTTGTTCAATACTGTGTTGCTAAAATGATATAAAATTGATTAGGTATGAAGTTTTTTTTAACAACACTAGATTAATTATCTTGTAAACACACAAAGACTCAAGACTGTCTTTTTTTATTGCGTAATAAAAATCATTAAGTAGAATTGTATGTAAATTGACACTTTTTTCTTGTATAGAATTGAAAATGTGGGCCGAACCGATGAGAATTCTTCTAAAGATGTTAGAGAATGGGAAAATCATTCAAAGCATAACTACACAATAATGAGTAAAAAGAAATTAAAAAAAAGAGCACAAATGATGTATCCTAAAATAAAATCTTGTAAAAAAAATTTCGAAACATTTGGGGAATCTTAATTGTTTTCATCGCATTCAAACAATTATCTCCAATTGTCTGGTATTGTCTATTTTAACAATTTGTTCTGTTGAATTCGATATATTTTGTTATGTCGCATTTCTATATTTCGTTCAGTATTTCAGATAGAACATGATGGAATTGAAAATAATTAATTTTTCCATCAGATAAACAATTACCGTTGTAAACAATTTCTACATACATATTCATAATGACATTGGTTTTATGGTTTATAGTAGCGTATTTCGTGTGCAAAAGAATGGATGACCACTAAAAAGTGGGCAGAAAAATTGGGTAAAGTAAAAAAAAAACAGCAATTCAAATGAATTTGTATTTGCATTTCAATTATTTCAAATTAAACCAAAAACAATTAAGCTTTTTGAACATAAAAAAAACACAACCCCAAAAGCCAACAAAGAGTATACTTTTGCACTCCACCCCAAATGCAATCAACGCAGCCAGCATTCATAGTCATAGTGAAATAAAACAGAAAACAAGTCGAAATTACTGAAATTTTTAGTGTTCTCTGAAAAGTTCTTCAAAAGATATTTTATTAAAAATCATTTTTAAATAAAAGTAATATAAAATAGCCTCTTGGGACATTTTCATGGATGTAAAGTAACCGTACCTACTGTTTCCCGTTATAATTTAAATCTCTAAAATTTATTTTCTTCACGTTTACTATCTTTATGCTTAATCCAGAATATATTTATATTTTCATGATTATAAAAGTTTTGGCAATTCCACCATTCTAGAGCTATACATAAAAAAATTTAATACCTATTCCAATAGTTACACACTTTTGATTAGCACAAATTAGTACAAAAAGCAATTTCATCCATTACAATATTCTCATATTTTATATTAAAAACAAGTTATATATTTTTTTTATTGGATATTAATATTTCAGAAATTTTGGACTTGTTCAAAAAAATCATTTTTATGTAAAATTTGTAAAGAGATTAGTAGATGTGTGGTAGAAGAAAGTGGCGCTACAAAACCTCAATTAAAGAATGTGTATTACTATGATACTTAATTTTCATAAAAAAGACCGATAAAATAGAAGAAAAAAAACACTACGAGAATTTATTATGAAGAAGAGTCAAAAAAATACCTACCTATTGAATTTGTTGAAGTCATTGTAAATAAATTGTGTAAATTTTTTAAAGTCCTATTTAAAGAAAAGAATGATAGTATGTAAGGGTGATATACATAGTAAAAAAAATCTTGTAGATATATTAAATAATAATGTATATAGAACATATAAATATAATGGATATATGATAGTTCAGTAATCAATCATCTTTTCATTGCAATCACAAGCCCTAAGTCTCATCGTATAGATTTAGTGCTGCGACGAACGTACATATATATAAGATGAAATGTAAATATAGCGACGAGACAAATTGCAAAAATAATCATCTTATTAGCTTAACATGAGGATTCGTGTTCTATTAAAAAAAATATAAATTGTAAGAACTTAAAAAAAACGAATTTCAACCACCCCCGCATGAATCAATAAAATGTCAATTTAAAAGATATTTCAAATATATAATGTACATAAAAGGAATTGCATAGTAATTGAAGGAGGAAGAGCAAAGAAGGAGCTTTCGAAGACATCCTTTTTTTTTCTTGAGAAAAAAAACATATTGGAAAAATTAAGCAAATCTAAACGATAAAGACGAACATTTATAAGAAAAACTCTTGGAAATCTCTGTCAATGGTACGAAAAAATTTTAACTGATTTTTTTTTTATATTTCCTGCACATCCACTTAGTTTCAGCAATATAAATTTTGTTCTCTAAATGCAAAACTTTTCTATTTTGATATTGAAAAAGTTTCACAATTAATGTTCAATTTCGGTGAACATTTTTTTTTTCATCCTCACAGCTGAAATACTCAATTTCACGTAATTGCAATTGATGTAGGAGACTCATTTTTGCTACTTTGTCACAATGAAAAGAAAAACTTTCTCTTTTCATTATTTTATTAAGACTTGGTGTGCTAGAACGTGCTGTGTGTGTTAAGTGGTAGCAATTTTAATTCTACACCAAACACCCACGACACACCGAAAACCACAAGAGTAGTTCCATGCGAAAAATAATTGTGCACTACTTTTTATAACGGATAATATTTTCCCATTTTGTGTAATGAATACAAATATTTTATTTTTGTGTAAAATAACATTTAAAAAAACTGATTTTTCAGCTCAAATTTTACCATCTTTCATTTACTAAAAACAATATTTGGTTAAGAAGAAACATTTTCAACTTGACTCTGTAATTTAACTCATCCATGTTTCTTATCAACACATTAAAAGTATACACAATATAGTGTAAGACTTTCAGGGCAATGAAAGCTCCCTCTTTTCTCCTGTTACCACAAAATAATAAACCAAAGTAATTTTCCTTTCACCTCCTTCAACTGTGTCCTTTTTGGCATCAATAAAAAAAAACTTTATATCCCACAATCTTTTCTTCAACTAAAATATCCGAAGAGAAAATCATATCATAGTGTGAGAAAAAAAGCATAAAGATGATAAAGTACTTTTTGTAAATATAGGAAGAAAATTATGATATTAAATCGAAGAGAAATACTATAATTTTGTAAGCTTTTAAATTATGAAAATGATAAGGTAAAAGCAATGAGAAAGATCCCCGAATATTAATTTATCTAATTGCGATGCTAGTCTCTTAACTTTGTGTTTATTCAACACTCTCTAATTTGGTGACGTATATTCAACAGAAATGTACTTAGCAATTATTTGATAAATCAATCAGTTACATCTCATTAAACTTTTCGATAGGGAATTACAATTATATTTGTAAAACACATATGACTATCTCATGATGCAGATGAAAGAAAACAGACGAAGACGCAAAGAACGACAATTTCCAATAAAAAGATAATAATGAAAAAAAATGTTGTTTTTTTAGAACAAGTATGTGGAATACCGAGAATATTCTTCTTTTGGAAAAATGTTAATTTTTGGATGGAAAATTGAATTATGAAAATTGTCACCCAGTTCCACTGTATCGTTTTGGCAATGCTGAGAAAATGGAATGAAAGACCCTTGTCGCCTCTGCAGTGTCGTTGAAGGAAAAGGATGAAAAAAGGATGTAAACAGTGTAGAGTTGGTGAAAATTTCAAAATTCAGCAAATTGCTGGAAATATGCACGAGAGACGGGGGATAAATTTATGTATTTTTCTCCCAGCCCAGACGACATTTACGTGCGGAGCAGAATTATGACAGTCGTCGGAGGCTGCACTGCACACTACCAGCCAGCATGAATGCACATGAGACCCGCAAATTCATGAAAGCCCTAACCATGCTGCAGCACCATGCCCTCACAATGCTGCAGTGTATGAGTATGTTTGGAATATAACAAGAGGTGGTATAAATTACCATATTTCCCATACCATATAGAGATCCTTTACCCAGTTCTCGATATAAATATATATGTATGTATATTCGCAAGTCCAATCTATCCCCCTAAGAGGCAACCCCCAACCCTGATTCATACATAGGAGCCACCACACCACACCCGTGAGACACAATACCTTCACATGTGGCAATCACAAGTGGCTTTTGTCCCAAGTTCTCCTCCAATATTTGGAGAGTTGCACAGTAAAATATCTATGGGATGCTCTCATGTGTAATAGAATTAGAATTAAGTCTTCCCGATCATCATCAAAGCTGCATGAGTACTATAAATATACACCCCACGCCCACCCCTGCCTGGTGCACTTATATAAAATTTCTAAGGAGGTAAATTTAAGAGGATTTTGAGTGAAGTGACTTCGATGATTCAGTAAAAATAAATTCAATGGTCCACTCGAAAAGTGTTTCCAATATCTTCTACGCAGAGATAATTTTGAAATAATTGAACTTTTCATCGAAATAAATTGTATTACCCAAACTCCAAACAAAAATTAGTGGATTTCATTTTAGTAAAAGTTTTAGTTAGCAAATATTTAATGCTACAATCAAAGAAATCAAAATAAATCGCAAATTAATTTAGAATAAAATATTATTTGCCAATAAGGTCAATTAGTTTTAAACTAATTTATAATCAATCGAATTGATGAAAAATATTGTTAGAAAAATACCATTTTGATTTAAAAAGGTTTAAATTTGTTGTACAAAGTATGCAACAAAGATTCAAGTCGTGATGTACAGATGGTTGGAAAACTTTTGCTTTATTTAAACATTGAATGTAAAACGAAATTTAAAAAAAATTTCACAGAATCTATCAAACTATTTTGAATGTTAAAACGATTGGAAGTATCCTAAAGTTTTCCAAATTGATCCTGCCTATATGAAAGCATCCTTTGTCGACTATTTGGGAACTTTCACATGGAGAGAAATTCGTCAAACACAGGAGTGTGTGTAGCGTAAATTTTGAAATTTAGAAACAACATGAAATTCAACGTGGATGATGTGCTGCCCACATGGAGGGTAGTGCAATAAAATATGATGGGGCAGGAATAAAAAGATGAAGAATATTCAGGCATCCCGTCACGTTCCGTGCTTGATACGGTTAGAGGCGAAAGATTAACGTTCAAAACGTCTAGCCGCAGCCAGTGAATGGGTCGTTTTTTGCCGAACTCGGGGAACCGGAGGGGTGGAAAACTTTCCATACATGCGAGCACCCTGGAAAATCATAAATAATTCCCATAATATACTTTAACGCGGAAAGTACACTCTCTTCTTTCCTGGGGTTGGTTTTCCTCCGCCCTGCAAAAATGAATAATCGTTAAAGACTGCGTAAAAATGCTGCTATGAATGATAAAAATTTTGCTTTCGCCGCTATTAAATCACACACATGAACCTGAGTCGAATATGTAATATTATGCTATCCCAAATTTTTAATATTTCTCGATTCACCGCAATTCATATTATACTTTCCGCATACACTTTTATTTTCATTTTCGGACGCGGCCTTCGAAGCACTCCATATTTCTCAGTGTGCTTCTCACAATCTTCAACCCGAAAAACCTTCAATATATGCCCAGATATTATCCATCCAGCAGCAATATCGTATTTCACAGAGTCAATAGCACTATTAATAAATTTGAATAAGAGATTATTGTGCTTTCATCCCCTAGAGGGTATGCCAAGTTTGGGTTATTTATAGCAAGATTGTGCCTGCCATAGAACATCTAGCCCGCACAATTGCAAAAGCTCCTTATTCATGATAAGTGTTTGTCATAGAAACGTTAAGTTCTGCAAATCTTCAATTAATAAATCAATGAATTCAACAAGTTCAATTGATAGATCATATTCTCTGCATATCACAAAGAAATATTTTATTAACAATAAATTTCTTTAAAAAAAAAAGCCATAAAGAATATTAATTCATGGGACATCCCAAGTGAAATCTAATCAGAAGATATTAATCTTTCAATTGTAAGTATAGCATATTCACAAAAGAAACAATGTTAACTTTCTCACAAAATCTCAAAGATTCTATCCACTTGATAAGTCTATGATGCTTTAATCAGCAGCGAAATTTTATTGTATTATGTAATCTTTAACTTTATATTCGTTTGTTAGCAAAACCAATTGATGTGTGAGTCCAAAGTTTCTGCAGCTAAATTCGGATGAGTTGTGAGGAGTTCAGATAGATCTCAACATTGAGTCAATTTAATTGAATTAGCTGACAAAAGAGACGATAACCTTCCTGCTAACCTTGTGAACTGTGCCATGTTTAGTACACATTTATTTATTAGTCACATCAGTGGAGAGTCACACACAACATCTTTGTCAGTTTGTCTTGACAAAATGGGCGATATGGTCAAAAGTTTTGTGAGAGCTTTAATTTTGTTATGTTCATTAAGTGCAGTCTGGGGTATATGGGTGGTCCCTGGGCAGTGCCCTACAGATCGGCCGGTGGAGAAGAACTTTAACATAACAAAGGTTTGTGTCTCTTTTCTCAAAACTTCCTCCTCCTTACATGTTTATATTTCTAGTATGCTGGACTCTGGTATGAATATCTCAGGCCAGATGATAACTATGCCTTCTTGGGGGATTGCAACACAATTTTCTACACTGCACACCCCAATGGAATTAGTATTAGTATTAGTAGTAGTATTTATTCATCATTCTTTGAGTGTGTTTTTACATTACAAAAATTTCTTTTAAAAACAGTGTTTTAACAAAGTTTTCATGACAATTAATATACAACAGGTTTTATTCTGCTTATACATCTAACACAGCACAAAAAAATGAGAGTGGCGCTAGCTCAATTGAGCTGTAAGCTTTGAGTGAGTAGCAAAAAAGTGGCACATATGAAATCAAAACGTTGAAAAATAGAGCCAGGAAAACGTTACTTTTAAACAAATTTTCGTTCTTTCCAAAAAGACTTTGATGACATGCAAAAATTCAATCATATAAACTAAATGATTAATTAAACAAGCAGAATTTCACAAAGATATTTCCTAATTTTTACCTACAGCAAATCACTGAATATTCACAATATCAAAAAAAATCACTTTACGTTTTCAGTTTCTCAAGATCTAAATAAGAATTTATGAATATCACAGGTCCACCCTCGCATTTTCTCAGCATTATTTTACCTCCAACAACCCACAAGAACTTAAAGTCCAACTCTTTTCTATATTCTTTTGCTTTCTTAAGAAGATTGCTCCGTTGTGGTGTGAGTCTCTCATTGATATAAATCTTCACATTATTGCGACCAGGGACTGTCAGATTGATACCACGAAAGTTATTAGCCTTATGCATTTCCTGGCGAGCTTTAATAATCTTAGATTTCGTCTTCAAATCGCAGAGCCGCAGAATGATCATATTTGTCTTTTTCCCACTTCCATCTTTGATTAACCTTGCACTTTGGATTTCATCCTCTCGCAGATCGTAATTCACAGTATTTTTTATCACTTGAATCGCAGTCAATGCACAATTCTTCTGAAGCATTTCATCCGGTATATTTTGAACCTCTATTGTAGTAAGCAATTGCCGTTGTGAATGATCGTCACTTTCAGATGAGAGACGAAAAATTTGCTGTTCCATATCACTGATTTTTTTATCGGTTTGAACACTTTTTGAGTCCAAAGAATCAATCTTTTTACGCAATTCAGTATTTTCCTTCGTGAGAGATGTCACCTTTTCCAGTAAAACCTCGAGTAGATGCATCTTCTTATAGATAAATGCAGACAAATCATCCACTTTCGCGTTGAGGGTGATTATAGTTGGAGCTCCATCAGTCAAAGAAGATCCACCAGCCGCTAACTGCGTTGACTTACAAGAACCACATTTGAGGGCGGCATTCGTGATCTTAGACTTTTCATACTGTGTTTCCGAGATACCAAAGCATTTCAGGTGGAAATACCCCTTACACGAAGCACAATCTATGTAAACCTCTGCTCTAGTGAGCTTCTGCTTGCATAGCTTACAAGTCACCATTGCACTCGATAGCCAAAAAAAACTGTTAATACTTTGATAAAACCTCAGGCAGAGCACCAAAATGTGAACACGTCCAGCCAGTGTGACCACTGAATTGCTACTGGAACTATTGGAATTCGGACATTCAGGCAATTCCCTCAGAATTTGGGCTATGAAGTAGATGAAACATTTGCTGTGTTCACAGAGCCCCAGCAGAGTCCCCTGGAAGGTCGATGGAACATCTCATATAGATGGAGTATGTGAAAATGGCATAATGTATAATTAACTTTAACACCTCCTATACAAACTATTTTTATTTACTTGGACAGATGAACCATTCTTCGCCAATCATTGGATTTTAGAGACCGATTATGACAATTACTCTGTGACCTACTTTTGCCGCAAAGCAAGTCCAGACACTTCATTCGATGATTTCTTCATCTACACAAGAAAACCTAGCCCAGATTTAAACACAAAGTCCATCATAGACAAACTCCTGCACAGATATTACAAAAGAGAGTACCTTTTCAAGCAGGAACAGGGTGGGGAATGTAACTATATGCAAAATGGAGAACTACCAGCCTCACTTTACAATGGTTAAAGAGTCTCTCTATAACTATCTTAAATTACTTAAACTTATTATACCCGACCTTAAAAAATTTGTACCAATATTTTTGTAAATCAAATATTTTAAGCTTCACTGTATACACGAAATGTATTATACTAAATTTAAATATTTTGGCTACGAATTTTTTTATTTTGATTTTTTTCACAGTAGGTACAATAAATAAAAATTGCTGATACACATATATGTACAATTAATTAATTAATATATAATTCCATAGAGCATCACCATGTATAGAAACAATGAATTTCCAGTAATGTAAAAATATAAATACCTACATAAGAGTAATAATTTTATTTCTTGAGCTTTTTAATTAAAAAAAAAAGTTTTTCACTTAAAATTTTTTAGTGTATAAATACAACATAATAATGCATAATATCGAACGTACCCCCATGTCTGAACTCCCCAATTTGTGCAAGAACATTTTAGACAAAGTTTTGTTCTCATTTTGCCAGAGAAAAGGGAAAGAAACAAAAGAGGATGAAAGGACTTTGAAATGGGAGATGCGAATTCTTCTTTTAATTGCAATAAACTTTTCGGTAAAGTGCTTCAAATTGATATTCCAGATGAAGAGAGTCGATGGTGTATTTTCACTTAAAGTGCCCGAAGGCTTCGTTATGCAATCTTTAAAGGATCTTAGCAGAGAAGTCCCATGAGCAATTCAATTAAGCTCATTTTCTTTTAAGAGTTTCTCCAGCGTATCCGGAGGATGCAAGCTCTTTGGGGGTACATATCTGCAGAATAACTTACTCGGAATCGCAAGGAAGAACGTGATTTTCCCAAGAGATTATTTCTATTATATGGTACCTTACGTACAATATCTCTGCAGATAAATAGAGTATTAAGCTTTGTATACCTACCTTCTAATATTCTTAATGGAAAATTGACTTTTGCATACTGGCGCCAAGTAATTATAGGCTATCAATCACTATGTGTAAGTATACTTATCAAGTACTTCCCTCATCCAAACTCCTGTGTAGCACAATTTTACGTGAAACTCATACTATGAAATCTCACGAGCCTGTTCAATTGATTAGATAAGATAAAGATTTTTTTTTGTTATATTGCAAATTCACGTGTAACTTGGAGGTCTCTATAGGTCAAGTTTTTTTTGATTGGTTCTCACTTCACTCCACCAGAAAAAAAATATATATATATATGTACATTTCCCTCTGGGTTTCTCTCTTGACGTATCTACCAATAAGTATTTTGGTGGCAACTGATAGCAAGAAACATATGCCTCCACTGTTTATCAGCGAGTCTCGAAAAATCCCACAATAAAATTAAGTCACACTTTCCTCACGCTATTCAATCAATAAATCGCTCAGACTTTAAGACACGTCAATATTTTCCCGAAGAGATTATAGGATATCTCAACTGTGCCGTAGAGATGATAAGGATAAGAGCATTTTATCAGTTAATATAAATAGATGCTGCAACAGTTTTTACTCAATCATTTTGTGGGTGGTGAATTCAGTGGCAAGATGAAGGTTGTGCTTTTCGTGTTGGCCCTCGTGGGCTCTTCTCTGGGTCTCATCTTCGATAGGGAATGCCCCGGTCATTCTGCTGTTGAAAATTTCAACACTGAACAGGTAGAATGGGAAAATTGTTTAATTTAATTATTCAAAGTGGATGATGAATTTTCTGTGCAGTACCAAGGAGTTTGGTACGAAGTCTACAGATATGAGACATCAGAGCAATATGGAAGTGACTGCGCTACCTTCGAGTATTATGCAACTGGAGCTGATACGATGGACTTGGTTTTCCGATGGGTGTACATTGAGAATAACTTTGATGAACTGTATCGTTATGGAAATGCTGTTCGTGAGGCTGGTGCGGCAGGAAGTGCTCGCTTCCAGGTGACTTTCGATGATGAACCAGGCAGAAACATTAATTACCAAGTTCTTGCCACTGATTACGACTCATTCTCTCTCATTTGGAGTTGCCACAATCTTGGCAATGGACAATCCAATGGTGAGCAGCATATCACTTGTTATCTAAAATTAGTAATTAAATTAATGGACTATTGTTTTATACAGAGGATGCTTGGGTTTTGTCCAAGATTCCTCATCCCGATATGGATGAATTCGAGCAAGTTGTTGGCGGAGCCATTGACGCTTACCTCGACAGAGCCCATCTCCGTGGAACTGTTCAGGTAAATTTGAGTTCAATTGTCTAATAAAAAAACCCACAGGTACTAGGATACTCTATTAAGCGTGATTAAATTAGTTATTTCTCGTTTCTACTAATTTTTCATATATAATTTAGGCTACCAAGTTTGCAATACGAATAACACATTAGTATTATATTAAAAATTTGTTTAAAAAAAGAATAGAAACCAAGAATATGAAAAATATTATCGAAACGTAAAATCTAATTTATTGAATTTCTTAATAGAAATATCGAATGAGAAATTGCTTTAGGTTTAGACATTTAAAGGTATGAATTCATTAAACTTTGGGGACCTTATTCAGCGACCAAGAAACCTTTGAAATTCGCTTGAAATCTTGAAATAGTACAAAATTCAAAGATTTCAAGGGTTTCTTAGTTTCTGAATAAGGCTCATTATGACATAAAATAACAAACTCTTTTACCTTTTCAATACTAAATTTATAATTTCATATTTTACTGGCGTATTTCGTTTCATATAAAGAACGTTATGCGCATTTCAAGGAGTTAGTCCCCCGCATGTAACCAAAATTGGTTTTTAAATTATTGTAGGGGATCATTAAAGGTTCAAAATAAGCGTGGTCATTTCCCGGAAAAGCGCTGGGAAATATACGAATTTTCCGGTTTTCTGTTTAACCTATGTTGATTTATTTCTCAATTTATAGCAATCGTAGGATATTGTGATTGGTGTCAAATTAAAGCTATATTAATGCTTAATATTATATATTAAAACCATTTTCCAAAATGCACTAGAAGGTGAAAATTCGGAAAGATTTTCCGAACACGCATTTTTCTTTCGCCTCCCATTTCCACAATATTGCATGGGACCACCTGGAACATCCCTCATTTTGTAGCTTTTTTAATCCCCTTTCATTTGGTATAGCACTTGGTGGGGAAATCCACTGGGAAAACTCGCTACAGAATGATTTTCCAAAATTAAGCACATTTTCGCGTTGGAAGAAAAGAGATAAACGATTTCTCCTCTTTGATGTTTCCAGAATGTTCTAAGAATTCCCCTAGAAAAAAATTGTCCATCTCTTTTTCTCCCATGCGAAAACGTGCTTAACTTTGGAAAATCATTCTGTAGCGAGTTTTCCCAGCGGATTTTCCCTGCAAGTGCTATACCAAATGAAAGATAATTAAAAATGCTACAAAATAAGGGATGTTCCAGGTGGTCCCATGCAATATTGTGGAAATGGGAGGCGAAAAAAAAATGCGTGTTCGGAAAATCTTTCTGAATTTTCACCTTCTAGTGCATTTTGGAAAATGGTTTTAATATATAATATTAAGCATTAATATAGCTTTCATTTGACACCAATCGCAATGTTCTACAATTGCTATAAATTGAGAAATAAATCAACATAGGTTAAACAGAAAACCGGAAAATTCGTATATTTCCCAGCGCTTTTCCGGGAAATGACCACGCTTATTTTGAACCTTTAATGATCCCCTACAATAATTTAAAAACCAATTTTGGTAACATGCGGGGGACTAACTCCTTGAAATGCGCATAACGTTCTTTTTTGCTAATTTTTTTTTTGCAGGGATGGGAGAATTGCACCGATATCCCAGCTCGTGCTTATTTTGGACTTAAATAAACCTGGAAAATGGAGTTTCTTCTGCCAAAGGAAATAAATACTTTTATTTAATAACCTGCATTTTATTTTAAAGTCTCTTAAAAATGATTCCTTTCATTAAAGAATAATTCCAAAACATTGCCTCCATTCCGGCGAATTCATTTAATTTTAAAAACTAACCGTTGAACTTTAGGAGGGGCAGATTATCCACCTGGCGCATATCTTCTAAGTGAGACATATTTTCAGAAATTCTTCTTAAATCTATATAGCCTAATAGCAGCAATAAAAGGCAGTGATTAGCAATTGCGTCACATAAAATTATTAAATGAGTTGAAGTAAATGTTCCTAATTTTCCTTGATGATATGTAATGAATCATAATGCAGAGTGGAACAAAATATTAATTTCATTTCATTTGATTGACATGATTTAATTACTGCGGGGATTCTATCGCAGTTGTAGATATATGATTAACTCTCTCTCTCTCACTATCTCTTTGACGGTGGTGAGAATGGGAAAGAGATCTGGAATAAACCAAAATGAGAGCCACAATAAAATGCGTGAATTCATTGTTCATTTATTGACTGTGCAAATAAAGTGAAAAGTATTGGTGGGGTTTTGTGTTAAATTTTCCTGATTTTCTGTAAAAGTGAATCAATGTTCAAACATTTTTTACAGTATGATAAGATATTCGTCTCTTCGCGAGTGGCTAGGCCTGATTTGACAATATTACAATATTGGCTCAATAAGCGTATATAAGTGGTTAATATTTATTTATTCCAAGTCATGAAGTGTCATGAAAACCTTATTTATGGGAATGTACTGGCAACTAAATGTAGTTATCACTGCAATATTTTTGGAGTACTATATAAAGCACAAAAGCAACAAGTGGGCGAGTCATTTTTCACCAAGGCTCCAGTGAGTGTAAGACTAGAGGTTTAGTGATCTTGTTTCATTATACATATATTTTTTTTTTTTTGAAAAACAATGCAGATCAAAATGTTATCAATTCTCGTGATTAATACATTCCTGATTGTTCCTGGTGCTTTTGCGACCATTTACATGGAGGGTCGGTGTCCTGGTTATACTGCAGTACCCGGCTTTAATCGTAACCAGGTATTTATTGGAAATTGTGATGTTATATAGTTTTACAAAATATGGAACTTATTGTATTACGACCTACATAATGAAAATCTAAATCCGCATGTAATGAAAAATGAATAGTGTGTTAATCGTGTGACGAATATGTTATCCTTGTGTATGAGGATAAAGAAGTAATGCTTGTACTTCTTAAAAATTACCTACTTCTTTTGAGTTTTCATTATTTCCCAACTTTCTAAAAATCTTCCTCACAATTGTTATATTTTTGTTACATTTTCCAGTAGAAAAAATAAATTAAAAAAAATAGATATAAACAGAAATTATCTGAAAATTTGATGAACGCCAATAATATTTCGGATACCTATCGAACAGTTTTTAGGTGACTGGTACGAAATAAAGAGATTGGAAGCTGATGAGCTATTGAATGCAGATTGTGTCCTCGTCAATTATAAAACGAATGTGGACGGAAGCACGGTGGACGTGAGCAATCGGATGGTAGTATTGGGGAATACACCCTCGAGGATAGAACAGCGTGGATATGCGAGATATCTCGACACAAGTGGACGTCTGGTGATGATTTATAATGAAACAGACCCAAGTATGTGCATATTGAATCACCGTGAGATTTCCCATTTATATTCAATCCCAGTCATTCATTCGATCCCATTTATCTGGGACTTTTTTGCCGGGGGTACATCCTTTCAATTGCAGGCGCAAGACTTTTCGATTACTACGTGACACACACAGACTACCAAACTTATATGGTAGCCGTATCATGTGAGAACGTTAATAACTCACATTATGGAGAATCAGCTTGGGTTATGTCCAGAACTCGCATCTTACCCACAACTGCCGTAGCGGTAGTGAATCAAGCCACTCAGCAGTGGAGTGCCGGATTTTTCCGTACCACTAATCAGGATGAAGTATTGTAAGTCACTCAAAAAAAATGAACATTTAGCATATTTTTTATGATTATTAACTGCAAAATAAGCAAAAGAATCATTTTAAATTTTACCTTAAATAGTAAATGGAATGCTGAAGTTATAGGGGAGACCGGGGTAAAAATAGTCAATTTGCATAAATCCTTATCTGCAGGATTCCCCAAGGGCAAGAAAATTTCCTCGATAGGTCATTCTTATAGGAAATTTCCTGGCCTACAACTTTGTCTCAGACCACTTTTCTCTATCTCCACGGGAAATATGAGTTTTCGAGCTTTTCCTAAACCCTTCCGCTTCTGACTATTTTTAAACGCGGCGGGTAAATATAGTCACCAGTTGGCTAAATAAAGTCGGTCGAATTTTCCGGCATTTCCAATGATTTTCCACCTGAGAGATTGATAGTAGTTGATAGCTAAACTTCTCACCTTTTGATCCGCGACAAGGAATTTCATTTTTATACGCACTAAAACAAGGAATTTTGCGATTTTCTTAAACACGGGGTTTTGCAACAAATGGATAAAAAATATGTCAAAAATTTCGAACTCCCATATGATTTACATGGGTTGACCCGATCTACCCCAAGGGGTGTGTTTTGATTCAAATAATTGTGCAGAAAAATCATTAAAAGTTATTGAAAAATACACCTTGGCAACGTTTTCTGAAGTAACCCAGCTAGTAAGAAAAATTATCAGATTGGAAAATTGCTGAAGGAAAACTTCGGAAAACGCGTTTTTCTCAATACGCAAAAGTTTGGGAAATGTGCCAAAAATCTATTTTCATTTTTAACTCCTAAAGTACTGATCGCATAACCTCCAAATTACTGTCAAAAATTATAGGTTGGTAGGGCTTTCCACCAGAATTTTTTCCGATTTTTCCGATTAATAACTTCGGAGAAATTGGCATTTGAAAATTCGAAAATGACTATTTTTACCCCGGTCTCCCCTATATTCTTTTATATATTATTTTTTCTAGTACATATAGGATTTTTCACCTACCTACTACAGAATTTCCCTTTCCACTTTCAGGTGTAGTTCCTCACGACAATTGGTATTGGCAAGTATCACCCTTCTAATGGGTCTGGTCACAATTCATTTTCTGCGATGAAGGAAAAGTTTCGTATTCGTTATCACAATTTTGTATTTGCATATAGTATATGGAATAAAATCTAATCTATTTTATATAGTTGTGTACTGAAACAACATAAGTGGAACTTTGTGTAATTAAACTTTGAATAAATTAGACATCTAATTAATTGCTAAATTTACCTGCCCAGTCCTTGTTTGTGACTAAGGTCGAGTCAGAGAATTATGGGCGCAGTAAGTACGTGTTACATTATCTTGATTATTTAAAATTAAGAATATACCGCTCACATTGTTGTATATCTTGCAAAGAATGTCTAAAATATAATATTGATCTATTAAATTTCAAATATTTGATCAGTTGTATGTAATAAATTTTCATGTGAATAAATCAAAGAATAGTATTTAAAAATAAGTATTTTAATCATACCATAACCAAAAACATTATTATATTTCTATATGTATAAAATATGTATGTATTCATAATTTCCTCAATTACCTATTGTCTATATGATATTGTATCTTTTAGTATATATTTCCAGGATGCTGTTTAAAGCAGGTAGGTACCTAAATCTCCATCCTTGTTAGACAATATCATGTACATTATCATTGAGATTTGGTATGAGGTGTGCGGAAGGAATTCAATTGTCAATTTTATAGACCCTGGCATGTGGGTGAAGCTCAGCAAATTTTCTGGAAATAACATGATATTCTGACATTTAATTGATGCTGGTGAGAAAGTCAAAAATACATTGAGTTCAGTGGCATTAATTGAAATGTAGAATATGCAATCATGAAGGAAATCGGCAAGAGCAAAGTGAATTTAATGTGCAGTTCTCTCTACATAATACTACATTCATACTGGAGTGAAATGTATCCGCATTGGGATAAGAGGAAATGGTGAAAGGGTTCTGTAATTCCGGGTTTTGGGGTTTCTCACTCTCCTTCTAAAATGTTGCGGAAACCATTGGAAGCGACTTGTATAGCCTATGGTCAAATGGTTGATTTCAGTGGAGCTTAGGAACCGTCCGACGATGAATATCTGCAACGTTATAGTATGTAACATATGTATATCTCATTGGGAGGGGTGTATGTTTAGCTTGAAGCTCAGGGTTGCCATAAAGTTCCATGCTTAAATTCAACAAATTTCCGCTTGGATTCTCCTCTCTATATTTCTGTTTATTAAACTGAAATGTTTTATCATGAGGATGATAAAACTCTCTGCATGGTTCTCTTACAAAAATTCAGGGCTTTAAAATAAATAGCATAAAAATAATATTACCTAACCCTGTGGCAAACTATGCTGTAAGAAACTTTTAACGTGTCCTATACATAAAATAGTTTTTGATTTTGTATTATATGAAAAAAATCGTATGCCACAATTGTCTGTTTTGATATGCGTAGTTACTACATGTACTTTCATTTTGAATCAAATTTTTGATTACTGTAATCATTACATTTTTATCCTTTCAGCATAATCTCATACTCAAAAAGACAATTTTATATTAAAACTAAATAAACAAGCACCAAATACTTTTTAGTTGGATAGGAACCACAAGTAAGGCAATGTGATAGGTATATGCATAAAAACTGAAGAGAGAGGGGGCAAATAGGTAGTTACGAAGGATTTAAATGGGAGAAATTTCCCATTTTTCCGAAAAATATATTATAGAGTAAACTAGAGTGCAATCTCCTCATTTCCATTCAATGTACATTTTCATTCATTGTAGAATTTTAAATACATTGTGTCACCACTCATTTTGGTGTTACTACATTTATAATGACTCGTCAGTGTGGAAAAGCATTGCTAGATGGATATGAAAATTACATCATGAATTTGGGTGGATTCTGAAACTCATAGGATATCTTTCATGTCCACAAACCGCACTCTGGGAGCATTTTCGCTGAGTGGTGTGTTACTCTCAACTCTAATATGTACATAGAAGTATGGGGAGTAAAAGTGGGTGTAATATTGTGGGAAAGCGAATGAAAATAGGGAGGATGCGGGAAAGCTTTACAGTCTTGCGGTACAATTGCAATATTCACAACCTATGAAGTGAATCAATTAATCGTTTTTTATTCACCTCCCAGCCCTGCAGAAACTCATTCATGACTTTCAATCACTTGACCTAAATGGATTTCTTTTCACTAATACCACTGCAATGAAAAAATTCCAATTTACGCTTCTCAAATGGATTCTATGGGTTAAGTTTTCGTTTTTTTTTCCTCTCTATATGCTACAGCAATAATCACTTACTATACTAAGCCTCTCTACGTAATTAACTTTCTCATTGGACTGTAATTCCAGGGGCTTCTGAAGAGACCCACAAAGTTCGCGCTTAATGGAATCAATAATCAATTAATGCGCAATTATAGTCTCATTCACTGTTCTAATAGATTTTCTCTCATTGGGAAAGAAAATGAATAAAATATCTGTTTGGCATTGTCCACCGAGTGTCAAATCTAATGAATGATTCATTAGAACTTTTCTACATTTTCATGCCACCTTATATGAGATAGTTACCCCGTTGTTACTCAACAACGAACTTCTCCACTCTCCATTTCTTTCAGTAGTAATTTATATCAGATACTTGAATACCTCTTCATCTCAGTTGGTAACTCATTCGGTTCCTATTCTCATCTGCAAATTCAATGAACTGTCTCACTAGGAAACCCTTAGAGAGGAAACCTACTGACAATGATGGGAATCACCGACCATTGAGAACTACCATCTCCTTCTCAAGATGATGTTCTATGTGGATGGAAAAATGATGACAATGCTGTCATCCCACTTCTTCTGATAAACATTCCCAGAAATGAAGTGGATTGTGGAGCAATTAAGGGGGAAGAAAGCAGAGAATGTGGCTTTCATTTTGAGAATCTCAACGAATCTTCAACATAACTGAGAAAACCACTGGAGATGATAAATTACACCAAGTGCCATTCTATTGCAATGGCATGAGGAGATATGTCCTAGATTTGCAGGATTTTCACCACATTGGTTACGACCTTTTGCAGTAATTTTTTAGTTTGGGTGAAATGCGGATATTTATAGAGTTTAAATTGCAATATGTACATATATACGTTATGCAACATCCTTTTCGCTTGATTAGTTTCTTTAATGTCATTAAAAGCTCATTTTAGCTGTGATTTTTATTTATTGCGTTAATCCCTGACACAAATGTTTCTCACTTACAACCCCTAGTTCTTTAGAGAGGATTCTGGTTTAAATAAACTAAAAACTATTAATTAAAAAATGTGACTTTGTATAACGAAATATTTATTCAACTGAGGCTAGACACAATAACTCAAGAGAGAAAAACCCAATGTATTGTGCTTGATGTAGGAAGTTAAGGTGAGGCGTACACTCTATGTGTATTTATCGGTAAGTAATAAAAGCAAGTGCCCTTTTATCGGAATCGGAAACTGATGTTTGGTATATACTTCCATGCATCCAAACAATTCTGATAATAGAAGCTCTTTTCCCCATAAGTTGTTCCTAACGAATTTTGCTCGTGAGCCCCCAGCTCTCATAGGTTTTATTTGGAAAACTCCTCCTCACAATATAAGGAAGTATATGGTGAAATTTCATGCAATAGTGTAACACGGACTGAGTGGGTGTAGAGAAAATTTTGAAGGGAACGGTAAATGCGGGTGAGTTTGCAAAGTTTCCAAAGGCTTACTAAAGAGATTTTGTTGAAAAGTTACACAAAATTTCTCCATGCAGAATATAACCTTTCGTATATGTTACGTTAGGTTACATAGCAATGCACAGGCCAGTGGATACTGGTAAATTAGTGATTTAATTAGGTGCTCCATGTTTGTCGAAAACTTTCCTTCCACAGTAATTATCATTCAATCCTACATTTTAAACGATGAACTTTGTGGATCACCGCTCTCTGTAAACACCAACAAGGGAAGATAATTCTTTCGCAAAACGGATAAACGCACGAAAAGACCAAACATAATTAGTCCATCAGCAGCAAAAAATGCTGTGAAGTGCTAAATTTAAATTTTTTTCATGTTCAATTTATTGGATTTGTTTAGGTTTGCATTGTTAGCTTACCGTGAATATTTTTATTGAGGTTAGCAAAAATTTCGGTATGTACGTACATGTACCTTTGATACTTGGATTAAACCTTGCTTATAAGTACATATATGTTAGTCAAGATAACATGGACTGCTTTTATAGGTTTAGCCCATAAGAACGGTCCATCTTATCTTGACTACTTATGTAAGTATTTTATTAGATGAAAAACTATTAATTAAAAACTTGTACATCAAAAATATAAAAATGAATTTATATTATTCTTTTAGTGAAATGTCCAACATTTTCCAATTAAACTGAACCCCTAAGTGAAAAAGTAAACGAGTTTTTTTTTTGTAAAAAAATAACAAAGCTCTCAATTCACATTTTCAGCAAAGTTTCTCGCAATGTGGCGAAGAAAAGTTAACACAATTTCCGTATAATGGCGGTAACTCATTAATTGCCAGGCTCGGATGGAAAATTTAATTCACTTACCTCTCTAATTTTAATAAACTTATAAGGAGAAAGAAGATCTTGCGGAATGGCAAAGAACTCGACTGATGAGCTTCTCAGTGAATATTCTTTTGTAAATTTTTTTTAAAAGATGCACTTTTTCGAAATACTAATTTATTCAAAGAGAAAGTGTATAATAAAAAAAAGAAATGGAACACTAATTAATTTTGATTTTTTTTTCAACGATAGTTTTTCCTCCCTCATTACATGAATTTTAATTTAAAACTAACAAGTTTTATAAACCACTCTCAGTTCATTTTATCCCAAAGAAGTGTTTACTTTATTTTTTTTTATGCAAAAATCTATAGGTAGGTTCTAATTGACAATTTTTATTAGTATTTCATCAATAAAAAGCATTTTTCAAAAATGAAATGTTTCAAAATTATTAATGTGATACATATGCTGGATTTTAATATAGCAAGAAAAATAAAACTGTGAAAGTTGGCAATTATGATTTTATTAAATAAAACATGCGCAACCTCACACTTTCGACATTAACTATATAAATTGGAGTACCTAATAATAATAATAATAATTTGTGTACCTTTTTTTTTTAAAAACAAAAAAAGGATTCTTAGAAGATAAGAGGAGCATAATGATCATTATACCTTTCCATTGGAAAAAATAAAAATAATTACTATAATTACTATCTCCTCTGATAATGTGGCATGGAGCTGTGAATTTTATTGGAAAATAAACAAGATGGCAGAGAAGTCTATACAGTAAGAAGCTCCATCTGAAATAACTTATTTATATGATCATCGTATAAAAATCAAGTACCATGGAGAGACTGAGTAAGGAAATCTCTCCTAAAAGTATCATTAATTTTATTTCAAAATATCCCCTAATAGAGAAAAGAAAGTGGAAGAAAATACATACCTATATCTACACCTTAGGCATTATATATACGAACACACTTTCGCGCATTGTCTACCACGCTTCACGATAATGCATACCAGCGATTGGGAGACATTCAATCGCCTATAAATATTTTGTTATCAGCTTTGAGATCATTCTGCTTTTTGTTTTATGATATTGCCAAAGTCCTTGGGTATAGGGAGTGTGACTAAAAGGTATAAAGATTCGGGTTGACTCTGGGGACCGTACGAGATTTAGGGGATAGAGAAATTGGCGGGGGAGGGAAATGTAAATGCCATTTATAGCTCTCGGAGAAAATTGGGCTCTTTCTTTGTGCTTAACGTGCGTCGCACCTTTAGCAGACGATTCATTCAGCCGTGGGACTATGGAAACGGTTTTGGGGTGTGAAAGAGCTCTTTCACGCCTCTTTAATTGAAAGGAATCAATGAAATTGGCATGGAGCACTTCAGTTTGGGATATCCTTCATCACGAAATGAATTCAATATTGCTGCGAACGAGACTGACAAGAAAAGTGTGAGAATTCCACGTGGATATCTCCCTGGAGAGTGTATAGGCAGGGGTGGGAGAAGTAGATGAATAAATTGAGACAATTCATTCCACGAAAATTACTGTGCTGTTAAACTTTGGCGTGAATTCATTGAAAGCATTCTGTGTAGAAGTCTCTGCGACATGGAGGACATGAAAATATTTAATTTATTTTCCCCGAGAAACCCCGAGAACACATTTTGGCACACCAGGAAATATTTTATGGTACTTGAGTTGCTCAGGGAAGCGAGTATGTAATTTTCATGAACGATTTACCACCTATTTAAGGTATATCTTCAATAATTAACCACCAGAAACACCCTGATCCTTAATCTTGAAAATTCAGGATACTAGTGGCAGAGGCACATCCGGATAGCATTGTCTGCTGGGTCTCCTGCTTAAAGATAGGAATACACAATTCCAAACTTTAAATGTTTCGAAGGTTTCGAATCCTCCAAGAACCATTTTACCTCCAAAGGTTTCTCGTGGATTTCATTAGCACAGTTGACACACGTAGCTGTATCATAATATGTATTGTATATCTAATTAGAATTCAACAAATTTTCCAGCTTGGTCATTACGTTCTTACGATCATTGTAATAAAAAAAGAGACATTTTCAAGAAGGCAACTAAAAAAGAAGAACAAGAAAAGTTAAATTTTAGGCAATAACTGTTTAAACGATTGTAAATAAAAGAACAAAATTCCCATTTTCTAATCTTGACATCTTTTTTTAATTATTTTTATATACATACATAATGTATATAAATATATAATTTATAAGAATTAAGAAAAACTGATGAGTTTAACAACTTCAACTTTACTTGAACATCAAAATTTTAGTAGAAATTTAATAAATTGTATAAATATATATCTCAGAAAATTACCCTTAGCAATATCCAAAATAATATTCTGAATAACATTAAAACTTTGGCCATATTTCATAATTTTCAGAATTGCCTATCACGTAAATTCTTAGGCAAAATTAAAACCATATGCCGATGGGCCTTTTAATTGAAATTCGTGTAAATTTAATATAGAGCATTACATGAAAAACCAAGCCCATTGAGCGAATTTATGACTGTAGGTGAGTTGGGCTACAAATCAAGTAAAATGTCATGTTTTCCACCCACTGCTTTTTTTCTATTCTAAAACCTACACCAGAAATCATGCTTTTCATGTAACATTTAATAACACTGCGGGGGAAAGTTGATTTCACATTAGGGGGCATTACATCGGTAAAATCAGGGCATTTTCATCAGCAACATATTTTATGCAACACATATGAAATTATGTAATAAATTTTAATTTAATATTTTAAAAGAACAAGAAGTAAAATTTGCATTGTTGGTTTTTACCTTTTGATGGTTGCATATTATATGTAGTTTGATATTCAGATTCAATAATTTTGGTTTATTCAATTATTTTCTTATTACAGAATTTAGTGAAGATTTTATTTTATACAAATAAAATATATAATTTCTTTTTTGTAAAATAAAAATAAAAATTAATATCCCTGAAACAGGTAAATCCCCCCAACTTTTCAATGTGGAGTAACACGCGTGAGTTGATGTATGACGACCTAATAAATGTCAACCTTCTGTTGTCATTAGTTTTCTTGAACCAACACGGCATACAAGAAAAGGGTTGGGGTTTGAGGAATTTTTGGCATATAAGGGATGATTCAAACGCAGAGAGCTGCAAAGTCTTTTAGGGGGACAAACAGCCATAGCACGCAAATAATGCTCGGAGGCGTGCTGCGGTGTGCCACTTCATAAGCTCAAGTCGTGGTGCCGTAGAATGAGATACACAAGAGCTCTTCATTTCCGTCGAAATACCGTGTTATTCCATTTGGCGTCAAGTCGCACTACTACCGAGGGGTGATTTCCATCCACACGACTCGCAGCCACACCACACAACTCCAATAAGAGTGCCAAATACAGCGGAACGAAGTGAATATTGTGTGGTGGAAGAATGTCAATGGCTCAGGGTTATAAGACGACTTCTGAAATTTGCGTAGGGGATCATGGTAAATGTTGTTCCATAGAGCATACTCACGGAGATTCCTCCTTGTAAACAGATTCATTGTTAACTACCAAGGAAACTTCATTAGTTTCATCAGCTTTTTAATCAGGAGGTTTCCTATTGAAAACGATAGACAGTATGTATCACTTAACATGACAGGATTCTGTGGTGATATTGCAATTGCTCTGGCAGTGTCCTTTTGAACAGGGTAAACACGGGTAACCTAGCCACTCCTTCATGATATTGTTTCATCCGAGAATAGCTTAGGGTTGTAAAGTGAAAATTGAGGGATGATTGTACGACGGCACATATTAATTACCATCCATGCTACTCATAATGTCTGATAGTGTTTATTCTCTGATACCTCAAAACATTTCCTATAGCTTTACAGTAACAAAGCAATGAGTCAACGTCTTAGAATTCTCTAATGAATAGGGAAATCATATATATTGTTTCTTACATTAAAATAAAATGAAAGAATTAATTGAAAGAATTATACAATTTATGATTGAGAAATAAATGTTTTTTCAGAATTAAATTAACATTTTAATTCACATTGAATTTTCTTTGATTTGCGTGTTTTGTATAAGCAAAAGGAGCAAAAGCATATAACAATCAGAAATTCAATATTAAATTTCAATAGTAAACATTCATTACCATGCCTAAATTACGAACTTTCCTGTTTTAAGGGGGTGGTCAAGGGGAAGGACAAGCAGTAAACGCTGAACTGAAATTACCCACGATATGTATTCATGCACCCTTGACAATAGAATCTCATTGACCTGATTGCACTACATAAGCATGTATTTTGTGGCTATGTTTATGAGAAAGATAGCCAAGCGAATGGGTGTGAGATGTGGCTATTTATCATCATTTTCTGACATGACCTCAAACTAGTTTGATTAAATTTCAGGATGACACATTAATCAAGCCAATTAATATATGCAAAATGGAAAATCCATCACATCCAATTATACATCTTCCGTAAGAGTAGCCCATTTGCATCTCCGCTAAGAGCAAACAAGAATTTTCCGCGCGTATTTATTATATGACCATCAATCATACTTGCTAATAAAGTACCCATATTTATATTTACTAGGTACGTACCTATGTATGTATATTTTTATTTCTTTATTACATCAATTAAAGTTCAAAAGTATGTAAGTGTTTAAAATTTTTAATTTTTCAAGCCTTAAAGTTGAAAAGTAAAAGCTTTCTATTTAAACCAACAGCGCCTAAATACTCGACTATTAAGTCCTTAATAATGAAGTAATAAAGTTTTTTTTTCTGTTAATAATGAAAACATGAAAAAAAAACAATAACAAAAGTTTTGTTTTATGATCTTCAAACTATATTTTCAAGGTGGAGTAAAATCGGCATAAAGTGCTTTAAAATGTGATAAAGAAACATCAAAATTTTATAGCATTCATGTTACCTTAATGTAATCAAAAATTATTTTTCTCTATTTATAATTAAAATATGGTTTTGATTGCTTATATTTTTAATATTATTATTCTTTTAGCTGTGATTCTTTCGAAGAAAAGAATAGCACAGCTTCTGTGTACCACCTAAAATGCAATGTTGTCCGATCGGGTTCAAACTTGGGATGAGCACGAATTAGGGTCCCCACATTCCAAAAAACGTATGCCCCAAAAAAATGTTCCGTCCGTCCGTCCGTCCGTCCGGAACCTTTCGCTAAATTACAAGAGAACGGTAATAGATAGAGACTTGCGGTCAACGGCAAAGTTCATATATCGGGTGGAAGACATCCGATTATGAGGTCAAATCCACCCCCCCCCTTCCATCCGCCATTTTGGAATACCCGTAAATTTTGTTTTCAATATATCTCAGCGTCTGTAATAGCTAAAAATCTGAAATTTTGATATGTTGTAGGGGCCATCAAGACCTTTCCAACGATACCTCATTTTTGAAAATCGGTCAAGCCGTTTAGTCAATATGGCCGCCACAATTTTTTATCGAAAATCGGCTATAACTCGAGAACGGCTTGACCGATCTTGATCAACTCAAGCTCAAATGAAAGCTTTCAACAAACCCTACAACTCTCTAGAACATCCGAGGTTTCAAAAGTGGCCGCTAGAGGGTCAAAAATTAAAAACAAAAATTTCGATTAGTTTTCGATGAATATCTCGAAAACTAAATCATAAATTTTGATTAAATTTTAGTATGTTATAGTTGAGGTCAAGACCTTTCCAACGATAGGTCATTCAAGAAAATCTATCGAGCCGTTTCGGAGATATAGCGCTCTAAAGTTAGTATTAAATAACTCGGGTTCTACTAGTTCGATTTTGATCATCTCAAGCGCAAAAGAAAGGTTTCGTAAAACCCTATAAATGTCTAGAACATTGCAACTTCGAGAAATGACCGCAAAAGGCGCTAAAATCAAAAACAAAATTTTCGAAAATTTCGAACTCGAATATTTCGAAAACTAGATCATAAATTTTGATTAAATTTCAGTATGTTATAGCTTATGTCAAGGACCTTTGCAACGATAGGTCATTCAAAAAAATCTGTCGAGCCGTTTAGGAGATATGGACAATTGAAATTTAATATAACATTATGTCTATAAGTAAGTAAAATGTCTACCAATCATCGCCCCGCGAAGCGGGGCGCCTTATATATAACGTATATAAATATAAATGCAAATTAAGACAGTAACCTTCTGGCGCCCCGCGAAGCGGGGCGCCTTATATATAACGTATATAAAGTATATAAATATAAATGCAAAGTAAAATATAACTGTTCGAAGAACATGTTAGATTTCTTTTAATATTTTTATATACCCTTTAGTGCAATAAAATTGCAATACTTTATATACTTTTAGTGCAATAAAACTGCAATATTCTTATACCTTTTAATGCAATAAAATTGTAATACTTTTAAACATATATTTGTGCAATACAATTGTATGAAATATAAAATTATATCTTAACAAAACTAACACTAGTGATAAGTGGGGACGCACACCATTTAGCACTTAAGATTTAAATTCATATCAATAAAAACGTTAGGTCATCCCCACCACGCGTCTGTGTGGAACGTAGTCACGATCACCAAACGATCATGAAACGAAATACGTGATCGGCTCCCTTCCAGTCAGCGCGTGGTGGGGATTAGAGAGCACAAAACCAATTGTTTGCGCTCGAAACGACGGACTTGACGAGCAACCAGCAAAGGGAGAACAAGCGGGCCTGAGAATACGGGCACCTTCTCTCTCCCCATCATCTCTTGTGAGTATAAACTTATTCGGACTTGGCCGCTAAACCAGCCATCCCGAATAAGATCCATTACTAACAATTAAATTATTTCGCGAACAATACAGTAAGCAAGTAAATGTACTAGAGTTTAAATAATAAACTTTTCTTCTGGTTAAAAAATCAAGTCCCAACTTTTCTTTATGCTCCTTTGTGAACATAAAATGGTCCTTCGAGTTTTTTAGAATCAGTAATATAGATTTTCTCCATTTCTCGAGTTTTTTCGAAGAAATTAAATGGGGTTTTCAACTAACCTTCAACTGATTCACATTTCTCTCTCTCGAGTCTTCGAGAGGTAAGAGGTTTTAATTAATTTTTTTTTCAATCACTCCCCGCATTTCTTTGTTCCATCAACCTAGAGTTTAACACAACGGGTTTTTGGCTATTTTCTTTATTTTTTCCTTTCTCTCGTTTGAGAAAGTCTTTATCAATCTAGGAATTATTGAGATACAATTAAAATTTCTGTCGTACTTCTCATTCTCGTCTGAAAAATTATATACAACTAAGATTCTGGTCGAATAAACCGCAGGATTAATTTCTTTTTGTGCTCATTTCCCCACGCTTCACAGGCATATTTCGATAAATTCTTTTTTTTTAAACCCATTAAATTCGCCTGGTTAGACTCGAACATCTCCTTGCATAGATGCTCTAGTAAAGGTAACTGCTTCATTCTTATTTTCCTGCAGTGCTTAATCATCGTATTTTGCGCTCAGAATATATAAAAATTTATATATTTCCTTGTTTATAGGAATCATATTGATAAAATCAGTGTGGCTCTCTGCCACATCAAATAATTTGGTGCAAACGCACGTTCTATTAAAAATCACCTATTAATTGATTTAAAACGCAATCTTGTGCGCATTATTTCAGGGGATTACATTCCCATTCACATCATACATAAAATTTAAGCTCCCCTCACATGAGGACTGCAGTATACAGTACTTAGAAGCCCCTCGAAAATACACGAAGACAAATTTTGATCTCTAAATTCAGAGCTATAGAGAAGCATTTTTCTTATCGCAGCTCAGGTTGCTGCTGACTATCGAGAATTATATACACAAGCGAAGGTATTTTTTCGCACTTGTTGCTATATATTGCTGATCATTAGAAATCTTATATATGTAAGCAAGACACTCTTCCGGCAGTGTTGCGCCAATTTTTTTTCTCTCAGCAAAAAAAAAAAAAAAAAATAGCCCACTAAGGGCAAATATTCGCGCGCGTTTTTTCCTCGCTTTCCACATGCAGTCTGTTTAGGCAGCACATTTATTTGCAATAAAATATTTTTGTCAAAAATATTTAAGCACTAGAAATTTGACCTTATCTTATGTGGAACAAAACACTTAGGCAAGCATTTTGACACTCTTTTGCAGGTACGTCTACCATGCAACATTAACATTTACCACACTAGTTGTCACAAATGCTAGTGTTTTAATTCACAATTTATTTCTTGAAGAATTGATTAATTCTCCCCTTATTTGTTGCAAGTCGTTTTCTTGCCACATCTCATTATTCTCGAATTTTTTAAACACTTGCCCAATTAATTGTCTTTCGACGATCCTTTATCTTTTCTGGTGCAGTGTAATCGCTACTCTATATATTTATGCTTAGCTGTCAAGTTTTGCTATTATATTGAATATATTTCGATTTATTCATCTCTCTGTCTTCAAGTTTTCTATACATATTATATCTTCCTAAGTGCTAGGAGCTAATCATAGCCTTCATTTGGCTTATTTGCTGCTGAGTATCAGCAACACTATTCGTATCATATTTTTTAAGCGAGTTCAAGTTCAAACACTATCGCCACAATGTTTAAGACACCACCAGGTGAAAATCAACGCGTTCTTCAACTGCTGCATGACCAAGCAAGATATGCAGAGGAGATAGAACGTAATTATTCAAACTTTAAAAAAGATGGGAAAAAGAAAACTGAGTCTTCAGTAACAAAACAGTTAACCAGGATCGAAGAGAGCTGGGAGGGATTCCGAAGGAATCATTCGGAGATTGAAAAAGTTCTACATCAAGAACACGAATATTTAAGAGACAATCTTTATACTAGCACCGAAGCTGCATACAAGAATGCAGTCTCGGACTTACAGAATTTCCTGCAACAGTTGACCACCGCAGCAGCCGCGGCAACACAGGAAGCAGAGGATGAGGACACAACATCCACTTATGTATATACAGGAACAATCCCAAAAACCAGTGCACCTTCAGCAACATGGGACACGGGACTTCCTAATCAAGGGGAACAATACGCCTTTCCGACAAACCCATCAACACAAGGGTCATTATTAATGAACATGTCGCAAGGCACACTTTATGGGCACAATGTTTCGTATACTCCCGTGTATACGAGTGCCCCCGCATTAGCTATACCAAATCCCACAACCATTGTTACAATTCCCCAATACGGAGTTAATTGGACCTCAGCAGCAGGCCAATTACTCACAAGCACCTATCTGTCCAATGCAGGACAACACACGTACTTTGCAACTATGCCCCAGCAACCTTATCCACTTTTTAATCCAAATATTCATCGCCCAAAGCTACCACCAATCAAGGTGATTAAGTTCAATGGCAAAGGAAAAGATTGGAAAAGCTTCTATGAGCTCTTCCAGCATATTATTGGCAACGATCCCACTCTGCACAATGCAGAGAAGTTTGCCTACCTACTGACATATTTGGAGGGTGATGCGCGAAAGCTCATCAGCCACTTAACGCCAACAGGCGAAAATTATGAAGCAGCCATGCTGCTGTTAAAAGGCAGGTACGAGAATAATCGCGACCAATGCCTTGATCATGTTAACACTCTGCTCGATCTAAAAAAGGTAGAACCCAGATCAGCAAGAGGCATCATTGAGATGCATGATCGGATTAAGGAATCAATTGCAGGGCTGCAAAGTTTAGGTCATCAAACAGACTCGATGGGTCTGTTAATAGTAGGGATTGCTATGCGGAAATTGGATAATGAGTCTCTGCGACTTTTCGAAGAGACCATACCAGATCCAACCGAGGTTCCCACATTGGCACAACTGTTAGCCTTTTTGATGAGACGCCACAGAGTGCTCATCGCTTCTAAAGGGAACGAACGGAATGAATATTTCAATAGAAATAAAGGGGAAAGCTCAAAGCAAACTCCCAAACAAGAAGCTCAGTACAAGAAGAGTTACCATACAACAACCAATAAAGTTAATTGTATGCTCTGTAAAGAGCAGCATATGCTTAGCAAATGCCCAAAATTTAACGCACTCACCCCCGAAAAACGCCAAGAAAAGGCTCGGGAACTAGGTCTATGCTTAAGATGTCTCGCTCATAAAGAGGACAAGCCTTGCAACTCAAAGATAATATGCAAGACTTGCAATGAAAACCATAATTCATTTCATTTCATTCATTTCATTTTAAATTTATTCATCTCAATTACATTTGTCCTATCTTCTTGCGCCCTTGGGCGTCTTAGTGTTGTCAACCAACCTCCAGAGCAAAACCAAGGAAAAGCTCCTTCTCAGGTTGTATAAGCCAGGGTAACAAATTTGGGGTTGAATATTTGCTTATAAGATAAGACTACATAATTGAGAGACGCGGCCCAGCATAATTGCTGTAGGGCATTTAATAAAAAAAAAAAGGAAAACTAACGCTTGATCAAAAATCAAAAAGATATAAGTAATCCCTACGATCATTAATACACATTCGAGAATGGAGGTGCAAGCAGAGGGCATCACAAACAGTGCCATTGTGAAACCGCACAGACGAGGGTCTCCCCCGACACAAGATGATATAGTAAAAAAGAAAAATCATAAAAAATTAACAAAAAATCGAAAAGCAACTCAAAAGAACAGAAATCAATTACAAGAAAGAAAGAAAAAAAAATAAATAAAAAATAATTCGAAATAAAACCCAAGAGTTGCACAGATCAAAAAGTTAAAGGGTTGGTAATTGTTCTTATACAGTGAAGAGAGAAAAATAAAACAACAAAGGAAAAAGAAATCAAAAAATCAATTAATCTTTAATCAGTAATCAGAATGACTTACTACCCCAAACAGTGAGCGCCCAACAAACCACCCCCAGCAGAATCACCGCCCCCGAGGCGGCCCAAACGGAATCAAGGAGTGGTCCCGGTCCGGAAATCCCCCGCAGAAGCAGTCGCAGGCCCGAGCTTACATCATCCCTACGCTATTGGCTTTACAATTACCTAATTAGCCGATTGTATTTTATATCGGGGAAAGAAACCGGAGAAGCCGGGAAAGAAACCCCAAGCACGGGACCACGAGGTGCCCCACGGATGAGAAATCAAATTCCCTAAAGGATTCCAGAACCGTACATAAGAGCCCCCAAGAGACCCCAGGACAGGCCAAAAAGGCGATGAAGCCACCCAAAGCAGCAAGAGGGCGTCACCATTCAGGGGTCACCCTGCTTTCACGTGTAGATAGAAGTCATTCTTTGTGCAACTATATCCTTACTGGTAGTTAATAACCATTTTTTCACATTTACACTGCTTAATGGAGAGATAGTGGTATTTAAATTATTTATGACTAAGGGCAGTAAATAGTTAGGAGATCTTTTAAAAAGTTCACTCCTAGGAACTGGTACAAAAAGAAGTTCTCTACTGCCAGCTCTGTTTTGTTTGAAGAAAGAAAAATGTTGCCCACTTCTCTTAAAAAACTCATCCGTGACTCTGTGAATATACAAGGATTTAAGAGGCAGCAATTTAAGACGTTGAAACGTTGTTTGAGTTGAGTCTCTACGATTTAAAAATGCGATAGTACGTATAACCCTCTTCTGTGCGGCCACCACAGGGCCCAGATGCGTAGGACAGGCTCCCCCCCAACACAACAGGCCATACCGCAGCCTTGATTCACCCAAGGCAAAATAATAGCATCTAAGAAGAGACTCCGAACAAGACCCTCTCAGCCTGTATAACTGGTGTGCCAGTGATTTCAATGAGGAAACCACTCTCGCGAAATGCCCTCTCCAAGAGACATTCTCATCCAAAGTAATACCCAGGTATTTGAAACTTGAGACGGGGTTAATTTTTATACACAACGGGTCACAGAGGCCATTACAACTCGGCGAATGGCATATCAACTCCCTATCCCTTACAAAAACCCCCGAAACACCAAAACCCATGAACTCAGTTTTCACACTCAGCTGCATCCCATGAGGGACCAGCCATTCACTAATAGAATTTAAGTCATCACTCGCGTCGATCAGTAATCGTTCACAGTCCGAGCCAGTGTAGAGCAAGGCAACATCGTCAGCGTACGCAGTTAGATCACCACTAAGGGGTAATTCCAGCAAACCGTTTATATAAACTAAGAACAACAATGGCCCTAATACCGAGCCTTGTGGAACCCCCACACAGCACGGCACGGGATCACTCACACAATCCGGTTGCAACCTCACACGTTGCTCCCGAGACGACAAATAGCTTGTGAGCCATTGCAAGGAGACACCGCGAAAGCCCGCACACTCGAGCTTGTCCAGAAGAACCGGATGGCGCACTGAGTCAAATGCTCTAGTCAAATCTACAAAAAGTGCTATATTGGCTGAGCCCGACTGATTTAAATTCTTACAAAGACTTCCAACAAAATTTGCCAATGCATCCTCGCAACCTAGTCCTGGTCTAAATCCAAACTGATATTTAGAGAAATAACTATTGAGAGTTAGAAAATCATATATTCTGGAATGCACTATTTTTTCAACTAACTTAGAAATTGTAGATAGGAGGGATATTGGGCGATAGTTCGCCAAACTTTTACGATCGCCCTTTTTAAATAATGGGATAACCAAGGCCCGCTTCAGAATATCAGGAAAAACACCCTCCTCAAAAGATTTGTTTATTAAATAGGCCAATATATCAACTAAATTAAATGCAATCGATTTTAAGGTTCTGTTCGTGATTCCATCACTCCCTGGAGCAGAAGTGTTTTTTAGGCCTCTGATGACTCTTAGTACTTCTAGGGAGGTAGTTGGACGCATAAAAAACGTACTCTCAATTCGCTTATGATGCATGGGTGTACTAGCACCAGACCAGGGGATGCATTGGTTAACAACCTGAGAGAAAAAATCATTAAATTCATTTGCGATATTTACCCCTTCAGTAATTGTCGTGCCACTACTTGATGTAATGGAGCTAATTGGAATACTCTCAGAAAATGTTTTTCTATTAGTCATGCCATCCAGTATCTTCCAACATTTTTTTGGGTTATTTTTCGCAGATCTCAACTTATTCTGGTAATAAGAATCCCTAGCCATAGTAACCTCATCACGAACCGATCTAGAACAGGATTTAGCATATTGTACAAGCCTTTGGTTCGTTGGATGTCTCCTTGCAAGTCTCAAGATTCTATTCTTTTTATAAATTTTATCACATAGATCACGCGATATCCAAGGCTCAATAGCGCACTGGCCGCGACCACGCTTAACAGATGTTGTTGTATGTTCACTTATTAACTGGGTCAGTCGAAGTATGAACCTATCAAAAGCCACATCAACACTCACAGCCGAAATCACCTCACTCCACGTTTCAGCACGCAATGATAGATTAAGCTCACGGTAGTCAATAGTACAGGTCACCGAGGTTAACCGCGCACCACCAAGGCTGCGTCCCGAGGGAGAGCACTTCACGAGAATCTTAAGGCACACCATTGAATGGTCTGAAATTCCCGCATGTATGACCGATGGTTTCATCTCGATAATATTTTTACACGAATATCGCCCATAGATATGATCAATGCACGTGGCGGTAGTAGGAGTTACTCTAGTTGGTTCAATAATAAAAGGTTCAAGATTGTAATCCGACATGAGTTGAACATAATGGGAACTTTGAGAAGAATCAAGAATATTAATATTAATGTCCCCAAGAACAAAAAGATTCTTTTGTGTTAAATTATCAAGACATTGACTGAGTTCATCAAGAAAAGATAAGATGCTAAATTTGTGTAGGCGGTAGACACACAAAAATGTAAAAGAATTGCCAAATATATCAATGCTAATACAAGAACAGTCCGCTGTTTGCAGTCGGACATCAATCACCGTAGCATCAAATCGCGCATGAACAAATACAACCACACCACCAGATCTGTAAGTACCATTACATGCTGCAAAAGTTCTATAGCCAGGTAATCGGTAGGCTGATAAACCTTCCTCCTCCGCCCACACCTCCGTGAGACATACCATATCCGGCTCTATCGAGCCAGAGGTGATATGCGCCAAGAAATTATCAAAATTTCTCGCAATACTTCTTATGTTTTGATTAATTATGGTGAAGCTAGCTTGTGTTGAATCTGAGGGCATTTTATACGTGACTAATCCCAATAAAAAAGACAAAAAACAACAACAATATAATCAAGAAAAAAAAAAAAAAAAAAAAAGAGACGTAAGAAAAAGGGGAGAGAAAAAAAAATCTTTACATAAATCCTTCAGTGGGAAAAAAAAGCTAGCGGAAAGAATGGGAAGCTACACAAAAGCAATCTTCATTTTAAGTCTCTTCAATGCGTCCCTATACACAGGACAACTCGGGTCATCAGCACGGTGTTGCACATCATGTTGAGTTCCCTTCCTCGCAGCTGAAGACTTGCAGTTGATGCAGCAGATGAGGTCGCTCTCACAGTCACTGACGTGGTGATTTCCCGCGCATTTTAGGCAGCATTTATCCACCTGTGCCTTGCACTGACTCACAGGGTGATCATATGAACAACACTTCACACAGCGGCGGACGTTTACTCCATCCCTCACGTAGCATCGATCCCAGCCAATGTTTACCCTTTCTCTCAGTAGAAGGTCGTTGTATATTTGTGGGTGAACCTCAACAATTGCATCAAAAAATCTTCCTCTACTTGTTTTGCGAATCGTTAGAGTGCGAACATTGTCACCGCACTCACCGAGATCATTCTGCATGCACAGATTATTGGTAAACTCATCTGGTGTGAGATTCACGGATAAGCCACTAATTTTTAATCGAGGAAAAAGCACTTTAGGAACCACAATGTCATAGCCCTCGCCCAGTTCTCTCTCTGCGATCAACTTGACCCCCACAGCATCCTCATGAGTATCACACGTGATCACTACATTGCTTGCCGCCGCATTGCTGTGCAATCCAGAGACGCGCATTGTTACTGGATCGAGTTTTTTTATCACTTCCTCTCGAGTTTTTTCACAGTTCTGATCCGCTTTCTTTGATTTTATTACGCACACTGATTTTGCCTTTGTTTTTAGAGTATCCGCATATGAGATTTTTTTGGGCACCTCCACACTCACACTGGGAACCATTTGCGACTGCACACTCTCAATGAGCCCCCTCATCTCACTTCGGAAAGCCACAAGAGACTCATTAATTGAGCCTGCACTTGATTGAATGCTCTTAAGACACTCCTTAATAACGTCCTTAACGTCGCTTCTTCATCAGGAGAGCAAAGCAAAGGAACCAGGAGAGATATTATCTTGTCACTCCAAAATTGATGCCAATGCATCACCACTTTTCCCAACCATGCAAGTTAAGGTTGCTGGCTCGGGAAGCTCAAGCTTGCTAATAAGAACACTGCTAGATACTGGCAGTGGCGAGAATTTCATCTCGGAACAAGCAGTGCAAGAGTTAGGCCTTGCCCGTGAAAAGATCAAGGCTTCGATTAAGGGCGTCGGTGACGGCGCAGTATTAGCAGCAAAACATAAGGTAACCTTATGCCTTGCCCCACGGTTTCTTTCAAAATTCAAATTAACTACAACAGCCATAGTGCTGCCTAAGTTAACTTCGAACCTTCCACAAGAGGAGGTCCAACAATCAATTTATAAGAGTCTGGGTCTCCACAATGTAACATTGGCGGACCCAGAGTTCTCTAGTACAGGACCCATAGATATGATTCTCGGATCCGAAGTCTATGCGAGCATTCTTAAAGATGGAATAATAAGGGCGAACAATGAAGCAAATAAACTTGTTGTTCAAAACACAGAATTCGGGTGGGTGGTCACGGGATCCCACAAAGGGACACCCACTCCCGAAACCAACGTTATCAGTATGATAGCACTGGCTGAATTCGATCAGAACCTACGAGAATTCTGGGACATGGATCAGCCGACCAAAAGTGAAAACGACGATGAGCAATGCGTTAAACACTTAAAAAATACCCACATAAGGGACAATAATGGGACTTACATAGTTAGGTCGCCATCCAGGGATAACCCAGAAAAACTAGGTGAATCTCGCAACCAGGCGGTAGCCCGGTTTATAAATTCAGAAAAGAAATTTGACAGAGATCCAGCTTTTAAAGCTGGATACTCTAAATTTATTAACGAGTACAGAGAGCTAAAACACATGTCCGAAGCAGCAGACGGAGAAGGTCCTAAGTTACAAGAGGACCTATCGGATATTCCAATAAGATGGCGTAAACACAAATTCGTCATAAACGCCGACGTTGAAAAAACGTTCCGGCAGATTTTAGTAGATCCACAGGATAGAAACTACCAACACATCCTATGGAGGGACAAGCCTTCGGACCCTCTAAAAGAATATACACTGGACACAGTAACTTATGGCACTGCGGCGGCCACATACTTGTCCGTTCAAGTCTTACAGCAACTCGCGGAAGATGAAGGGGATGCGTTTCCCGAAGCCAAAAAAGCCATCAACGACTTCTACGTTGATGACATCTTGACAGGAAGAGACACTATAGAAGAAACGCTCGACCTACAAAAACAACTAATCAGCGTGGAAGCAGCGCTAAACTCTCGCCCCCTGACCCCCCTATCAGATGTCCCTTGCGACTTCCACGCGCTCACGCCGGGACACTTCCTAGAAGGAAGGGTGTTATTGGCGCCACCCCGTCTGGAGATAACAGAGGAACACCCGACAAAACGATGGATGCTTGTTAGGAAGCTACAGCTCGATTTATGGCGTAGATGGTCCAAGGAATACCTACACCATCTCCAGAAAAGACCCAAGTGGAAGGCAGAAACTGAGCAGATTAAGGTGGGAGACCTGGTCCTGGTAATGGAAGAGAACACCCCACCATTACAATGGCCCCTGGCACGGATCCAACAAATCTACCCAGGTATAGACGGCCTGACAAGAGTCGCTCAGGTAAGCACGGGTAAGTCAAACAAAAAGAGAGCTATCTCTAAACTGGTCAAATTACCCATTGAACAGCCATATGACGATGAAAGCTATAAAAGCAAAAAAACGGTCATTGTAATTAACCATGCAATAACAGAGGTCAAAGAGGTTCCCAAAAAGAGACCGTCCAGGCCAATGAAGCCCAAAACGCTAATTAAAGCTTTCATCATCATGCTAATTGTGAGTTTCATAACAGCGTGCACGACCGCCACTCATAATTATAGTATCGTTCAACCAGAACCCGGATTGTACGTAGAGCATTACGGAACAGCATACATCAAAAGAGGAATGCTCCGCGTACAATTTGATTTTCCTAATGAGCAAGCTCAGCAGGATAAAAAGACCCTTCAGGTCGCCTTGGAAAATACGACCAAAGCCTGCGAATTGGCAGAGCAATATGCCAGGGACCTGTTCTGCAAGGGCCGGGGTCATCTCGAACATAAGATAAGGAGCGCCATCAGCCGAATAGACACCCTCTTCCACACTATCCGTGAGAGGAGGGGTCTGTTCGGCAAGGCCCTGACTCTTGTGTTCGGGGTGAACGATGAGGCGTACAAAGAGATTGATGAATTAAAAAAGGGCCAAGCAGAACAGGCCCTGCGCAACGCGCGTCAGAATCTTCTTTTAAATTCAAAGGTCGAAAGCACCGTCGACCAAGTAAATGGCAAAATGAGAGAATTTACCTCGAAAATAAGACAAATGTCACACTTAATCGAGGAGGTGCAATCTACGTACGGAGCGATAGACCGCAATCGCGTGAGGATTGGGGTCATCGAGCTGTACAACCTGATAAACGCTTACGCTGACGAACTACTTTCTTTTTATAATAAGTTGATTTTAGCTGAGACGAGTAGGGCCCGGGTGTTGGATTTTATCTCACGTGAGAGACTCAAATTAATTACTGAGAAGACCTTAGAGAAAATAGGCTTAGACTTCAAGATAGAAGATGGCTCCCGTGGCGAGATTCAACTCGTAAGATGCAGCGAGGGAATTCAAGTGTTCGGGCGAATGAACATCTTGGAAGCCAAAGGTCATCAACTCATCCACGTCACACCCATTCCCCTGCAACTAGAAAACGGAAGCTTTCTCATCCCGGAACCAGAGACGGAAGCGCTAGCGGTGAACTTTGATCAAAGAACGTACTTCAACATCCAGAAGGAAACTTGTCAGCTACAAGAAGTTTCCACCTATCTATGCACTCCTGAGGCCACCCATGATCTGAAGGAGCAGCCCACCTGCATCATTGATGAAATCTATGATCGCCATCCAAGGCACAGCTGCAACCTTACGCTATTTCATATGGAAGGCACTATTTGGAAAAAGCTAATCATGCAAAACGTTTGGCTTTTCATCAGCTCACAAAGATCCAGTATCAGTATCACCTGTCATGGAAGACGTGAGGAGCAAGTCCTGCCCCCAATAGGACTGATAAAAATCGCCAAGGGATGCAGTCTAGAAAGCGGTACGATGACAATGTACGCTAGTATCGACACCTCAGCTGTGGCCACCGTCAGTTACATAAAGCCTCTAAGCCTCAGTGGGCTGAATGCAGCAAAGCAAATCACCATAAATGCATCCGCAGGGATACCACCACTGAAGACTTATGAACCAATCACCACGACTGCCATACTGAAGGACGAAGAAGCATCATCCCAATCATCAGCCACTTGGCACACTTGGCTGAATCTCTTCATCCTCATGGGCATCACCGTCCTAGGAGCAGGGGTAATGGGGGTGCGCAAGTGGATTAGAAGAAGGAAGCTGGAAGGAGCTAACGCCGACGACTCAGCTAGATCCTCACACCCGATCACCATGAGATTCCAAGAGCTACTGCAGAGATCCCGAGAGCGCCGCTCGTCGCGGGGCCAGTATGTTCGAAGAACATGTTAGATTTCTTTTAATATTTTTATATACCCTTTAGTGCAATAAAATTGCAATACTTTGTAGGCATTGAGACCGAAGGCCAAAAATATTATCCCGTGCCATGGTCTGTTGTGTGAGTAAATCTCTTAGGAGAGGGCTGTGATGGTTGATAAGTGTTGCCCTAGCGGTGCTTATCATGCGTTGGTCATTCTCTCGTGAGCCTTTATGCCGAGAGGACCAGTTACGCTGAAAGAGGGTTGGCTATCACAGTCACTCTCAGTGTATAAAAAAAATCGACGACTACAAATTCAGAAGTGGGATACAACCAAATTGTATCCATAGAAGTGGGTTTTAAAATAAAAGAAAAGTGTCTTCAACCCCCGGAAAAGTTTCGTGAGTGTGGGGAGGTGTCTGAGTGCTCTATAAATGTGGTGTTGGGAACAATGTGGATCCTCTGAACTCTGAATGGGCCACAGAGTCTCCTAAATGTGTCCCCAGGCGATAAGATGGGAGAAAAGTGAAAGAAAGCGCCAATTGCATAGGAAAACCCGCACGTGTTGTGTTACGACATGTCTCGACATGTCGGTAGAGGAAAAAAATGAGAACGGGGGCGTCAAATGAGGCACGAGAAAATGCTGATCAGCGCCTGGTCGCGGACTAGGAGTACAAAATGCATCAAAGGATTATCTGGGCTGTGAAGGAGTCCCTCATAATGTGGCTGCTCTTTTAATGTTAAGGATGGTGCGCACATCATGTGCCTTAAAGGGCATTTGGCGGGCATGAATGCCTTAGGAGATGCGACAGGATGTTAGAGAGCCATCATGTGAGGGTGGAGAAAATCTGAAAAGCCGTCCAACGGGAACAAAAGGCAGATCAAATCCAAAAACAACTTTGAAGTGTGAATAATGTGTTGTGAGATGTTCTCAGTAGATTTTCTTCAATAAATGGCCCAACTGGATCCTCTGGGGGTGCGACAATGTGAACAGTGAAGATCAAGTGGACAGCTGAAGTGAATTAAGTGATTTAGTGCAGCAAATCTTCTCCAAACAACCCCACTGAAAGATGAGGGATTCCACCGTTCCGGATATGCCGTGGAGTACAATCGTATTGTGTCGGGAGTATAATTGGCATCGTGGAAAGCTTCTTGGATGTAATTTAGAGCAAAGCGCTAAGGAAATTCCCAAAACAAACAGCAGCTGAGTTCCGGAAAAGGAAACATTAGAATGGGACACAGCTAAAGGTGTTGGCTTTATCGATACCCTGTGAGACGTGTGATCGCTTGATGGAGCTCCAAATGTCTCTGGAGTGGTCTTCACGACTGATCCGGGCTTCACGAAGCTACTTAAGCGTACTCAACAGGAGAGTGTGGATGACTGCGATGCCACAGTGCCGCGCTGTGCGAAGGAGATTGAGTCCAACTTGAAAGTTCTCAAGGCACGAGTGTTGAGCACGGGAAGTTCAAGAGAAGGGTGGCGTTCGTCAGGATTGAGCAATGTAGGATGCCAGCAGTGGAGAAGAGGAAGAGATCAGCGCCGCTCAATAGCAGGGAGATCAACCATATCAGCATCCGCAGTATATAAATGTTTGATTGAGTGCCGGAAAACGTCGGTGGGTGAACGAGAGGGCATCACGGCGGGAGCTGCGGAGTTAGAGAGACGATCAGCGAAGAAAGTACTCGTCCTTCCCGAAGCAGCAGTGTGGTCGTGGTGCGTCATCTAGTGATGCATGTCACTGACAGGCAGACGGATCAACAGGATGATGGTGCTTAAGACAACAAGGAAAACTTGGTGAAGTATACGGCTCAAACAAGCCAATTTTATTAACTCAATAATCTAGTGTGCCAATTTTGGTGTGTGATTGGGGGCCCCAATTGAATGTGTGTGTGTATCACGTGTGATTGATCTTGTAGGAAGGATTTTGCAGATTGTCTGCGGGAAAATCCATATCATAAAATACAAGATTAGTAAAATTGGGTGGCAAGTTTTATTTGCAGGTGACGGGCGTTCCAGATTCTTCAGGTGGCTATGAGCAGCCTTGTTTGTGTCTAATGAGGCGGAGCAGCTGAGAATTGCTGCAAGAAAATCAACGGGGTTCTCTACAGAGCTACCAGAAAGAGGAACGTCGACGGAAGTAAAATTCAGTTAAGTTCATCGAAATAAAGGTATGTGACTTAATTATTTAAGGGGAAAATCTAGTGTAAAGCCAAGAGTAACCATTTTGGCGAATTAGGTTTGGTATTAGTTCCTTAAGTTTTTGTTATAATGTTGGGTATATCTCAATCATATTTATGATTGATGGTGGACTAATTGGTCAACACATTGGTCAGATCCAATGTGGACTACTAGTGTGGACCCTAGTAGATGATAAGGTTGACCATGAAAGATTATTGAGTCGATGAATACACACCAACTTAAGAAGGGGTGAGTTTAGGGTGATTATGACTCATATGAGGTATTGGTGTTCACGAAAGTGAGTGATGTCCAAGATTTTAGTCCACGTTATTAGATGCTACGATGTCCTCGCAAATGAGGATGATAGATGCATTAGTGAAGTTATGGGGTGAGGTATAGCAATCGGGAAACTCTAACGCTAAAGAGAGAATAAAACAGAGTTGTGCAAGACACCCAAGAGATGTCAGATCCCAAAAAGAATTTACGAAGTGCACGAGCGATGGTCTCAAACGTTAACTGAGACAGAAAGGAAAACGAGCAATTAATAGGCACAGATGGAGAATACGGGATGACTCACACTTATCCGAAGAAGAAGTTGCCAGGACGGTCAACTTCGTGTCTCACAAGTGTCCGAATAAAATCAATCCACCAGGTGCCACTCACAGAGAAGGAAAACGGACTCCAACTCCACAGTAGCAGCTGTTCCAAATGGGAGGATGCAGAATACAAGCGGAGCATCTGAGAGATTCAGCGGTTGGCGCCGTGACACCCTGTGAGGCTCGTGATCCCGTGATTAGGTCCCGGAATGTATTTGATGTGCTCTTTGCGACGGTTCCGGACTTCGGGAGAGTCCTCGAGTGTGATAAACAGGAGACTGCGGATGTTTATCAGTTAGAAGATCTACTGAGTATGACTGCGATACCGTTGTGCAGCACTATGCGACACAAGTAACTCCCTCCTTAAGATCCTCATGTTGTGTGGTGATGTGTACAGAAAGTTAAAGGCGCAGAAATCCTGAGACCTCGGCAATAGCGAATTAAGCTCTTCAATCTCCAGGGAAAAGATCGTCGGCTGCGGGTGGAATGACATTCGGAGGACCACTAGTGTCACCATAGAGAGCTCCTCTGCGGTTCCAGCGTCAAAAATGACGGAAATTGGGTCGCAATATTAGTGTTTTTTTTGGCGGCTGCTGGGAATTGCTCAACGTGTCGCAGAGGCAGAAATGGTGCCACACTGGATATTGCGGGTATCACGCCCACGATGAAAGAACGGTGCATAAATCTGAGTACAAATTATCCGCTAAATGGTCAGGTACTTCAACGGGTGGAGTTGTGCGCATTCTTCCGTTGGGAGATGAAAATAATAAAGGCGAATATAACGCAGCTTCAAGGTGAAGTGGAGCACCAGCATCTCATCCGGAAGAACATGGAGAAGGATTACACGTCCAAGATTGATGAGTTTAAGGATCAAGTAGGGTATTTTTGAGCGCGAATACCATGAAGATGAGAAGCACTTGGCGGATTTGCGGAAGAGGGAGGCAATTGCCAAGGAAGGTCCCGTGTAGTGCAGAAATGAGAACAAGTACGAGAGAATAAAGCACGAGGAGATTATTCATTTGCTACAAAGCAAGTTGGAAACGGTGGAGGAGAACTACCAGACAGCGAGTAGTGACTACAATAATGATGTGAGTAATCTACAACGACAATTGAGAGAGGTTGTGCAGTGAATGAAGGGCGTGGAGGAGGAGAATACCCAGCTATTTGCCCCCAATGAGACACTACAGCAGAAATCGAAGAGTGAAGGGGGAACTTGAAGCGTCTGAAGGGAATTTTAATTCGAGATTTCTGGCCATGGGGAATGGAAAAAGGTGTCCACATCAGCAATGGCATGACTTTCAAAGCAAGTGGATATTGGAATGAAGTTGAGCACCTCAAGACACTGGGGAAGAGTCTAAAGGTACAGAATCACGATTTGCGTACACAGAATGAATCATTGCTGAAGATTAATGCGGAGCTTCAGAATTCCGTGAAGAATCGTCAGAGTTGGCTAAAGAGCGTGACTGCTATAAGCAATTGATTGAGAACTATGAGAAGGATTTAACTATTTCCGGGCCCTAGGGAGCTGTGGGTGCAACACCGGAGAATCAGCTGAGATAGCGTGCTAATTAATGCTCGTGAATTAAACAGGCATTCTGTGTGGAAGAGTTGTTACAACGGGAGCCAAAGGGAATATTGAATATCAGCCAGAAACTAAACCACCTCAAATGAAGAGGGCAGAGGGCAAGGATCGCAAGTTGAATGGCCGCATGAGTTCTTTGCCATTACAGATAAAGAGAATGTCAGTTTCCTCCAACAAGACACGTAGTGGCAAATACTACGACTGGGATAAGATGAGGCTTTATGAGTTATTCAAGGACAGCAAACGTAGCATTTGTAGACCTCATGCTTTGTACTGTAATCGATTATCGGAATATACAGGAGAGCCATCAATGAAACGGAAAGTTAGGATGACTTCGATGTGATTAGGGATAATCTGAAAGAGTCTGCTACGGTCATCAATTTCGTCAAGATTGGCACAAAGTAGTACAGTGCTGAGGGTAAAAGGAGATAATGACGAAAATGAATGGTGATGACAGCAGTTGGCAATATGTAATAGAGAGCATGAGAAGTTGGCCAATGCGTTAGTGAGGACCCTAATGCAACCCGCTAGTGTGGACCCTAGCGAATGATGGCCAAAGCATTGGTGATAGTCCAATGCAATCTGCTAGTGTGGACCCTAGTGGATGAGGGATATTGGCTAAGACATTAGTGTGGACCCTAATGTGATCTACTAGTGTGGACCCTAGTGGATATGGCCAAGGCATTGGCAGGAGTCCAATGCGATCTATTAGTGTGGACCCTAGTAGACGAAGTGATCGGCATTAGCAACAAGAGAAACTAATGCAATCTATTGGTAGACGCTCGTAGATAACGTGAGTGACTAATACATTAGTGTGGACCCTAATGTTAACTCCTAGGGTGGACCCTAGTTAATGGAAAATTGAGGAAAGCATTAGTTTGGAACTAGTGCGATCTGCTAGTGAGGACCCTAGTAGAAGTTAGTTAGTTAAGGCATTAGTGAGGACCCTAATGCCACCATTGAACTGCCATACATGCCACCCTAGACCCATGACGTTGCCAAGGGACGGCAACAATGTCAGGGCTGGCCGAATTGTAGGCATTGAGACCGAAGGCCAAAAATATTATCCCGTGCCATGGTCTGTTGTGTGAGTAAATCTCTTAGGAGAGGGCTGTGATGGTTGATAAGTGTTGCCCTAGCGGTGCTTATCATGCGTTGGTCATTCTCTCGTGAGCCTTTATGCCGAGAGGACCAGTTACGCTGAAAGAGGGTTGGCTATCACAGTCACTCTCAGTGTATAAAAAAAATCGACGACTACAACTTTATATACTTTTAGTGCAATAAAACTGCAATATTCTTATACCTTTTAATGCAATAAAATTGTAATACTTTTAAACATATATTTGTGCAATACAATTGTATGAAATATAAAATTATATCTTAACAAAACTAACACTAGTGATAAGTGGGGACGCACACCATTTAGCACTTAAGATTTAAATTCATATCAATAAAAACGTTAGGTCATCCCCACCACGCGTCTGTGTGGAACGTAGTCACGATCACCAAACGATCATGAAACGAAATACGTGATCGGCTCCCTTCCAGTCAGCGCGTGGTGGGGATTAGAGAGCACAAAACCAATTGTTTGCGCTCGAAACGACGGACTTGACGAGCAACCAGCAAAGGGAGAACAAGTGGGCCTGCGAATACGGGCACCTTCTCTCTCCCCATCATCTCTTGTGAGTATAAACTTATTCGGACTTGGCCGCTAAACCAGCCATCCCGAATAAGATGCATTACTAAACAATTTAATTAACAAAATTATTTCGCGACCAATACAGTAAGCAAGTAAATGTAATAAAATTTAAATAATAAACTTTTCTTTTGGTTTAAATCAAGTCCCAAATTCTTTTCTTTATGTTCCTTTGTGAACAATAACGGTAAAATATATATATAGCTGCAAAGTATAGATTAAGCAGAAAAGGGAATGTACAAGGTAAGTTTCACTTACGGGACGAATCACAGCAAATGCGCGAGTTAGCATTCCCCACGAGTTTGCACCACCAAATCTTTATCAAATTTCACACTTAGACTGACCTCTGAAGGAAGAATCACAGCCCGTAAGTGAAACTTACCTTGTACATTCCCTTTTCTGCTTAATCTATACTTTGCAGCTATATATATATTTTACCGTTATATTTTACTTTGCATTTATATTTATATACTTTATATACGTTATATATATTTCTAATCTTTTCAGTGCCCCGATTTTTTTTAAATTGCACACTAATTGGACTACTATTAAATACCGTGAAAAGCAGCTTTTTGTTATAGAAAACTTTCTCATGTAAAATGGACATAGAATGTCATTATTAACTGTTTTCAAGCCAAGCTCTGCAGTATAGTGGAGAACTTATGAAATGCTTTTATCGCAATGTATTCTATAGAGAGGGCCTGGTAAATGGGTGTGGTATGACTTTTACGCTCTAATGCCAGATGGAGACGCCTGGTGGGTGGGGCGTACTGCGAGAAACTCTGCGGAACAGAGGATGGCAACAATAAAAGGTTATAGGTTCGATGCTATGAAACAATTATAAGCGATAAGTGCTTTTCTCGTTGGGTGAGTCAATTTTTATGTAGTCCATTTTATTTTCCCTCGTAATTACCGTCCATAGGGTCCATGTTATTATGGATATATGTATGTACAAATGTATACGAATATCAATGACCATCCCTATAAGATACCTCAGTCTAGTAGTGCTTTATAACAATGAAGTCACACGTATTAAATGGCATTAATTGAAAAGAACGCAATTACAAAATTAATTACTCAACATTTTTGTACTTTAGTTGAGAGGGTTGAGAAGGAACATTAAAATTAATTATGATAGATATTGCTTTCATAGTTCTACAGTAATATGTACATAAGTATAATTATTGTTATTATATTATTTTATTAAACGGGGAATAAAAAAGGGTTTTCAAGTAAAATGTCTATATCTATCCTTTAGTTGTTAAATGTGATCAATTAAAGTTTATTTCTACCTGACTTGCGTATCAAAAACGCTCTTATATAAAGTATGAGTTAAATCTATACTAGTTGGACTTTCTGACGATTTAAAAAAACTTTGAACTTTTACCTATATGTATGCCTTGGTTAAAGCACATAAGTTCTCTTTTTTCAATTTTTTTTGCATAGGTGGGCTGGTCGTGAGTATTATAAATTATGGTCAACAGCGGGACAAATAATAGCGGGTCCTAGAATGTGTTACATGGACAAGACAAACCTCTCTTTGCTATCGCGTGCAGTAGCTCTGAAACTCTTTTAAAAAATCCATGATTTATTATGGTTGCAAATATGCGGTAGCAAACAAGTACACCAATCTGGGGGTAACAAATTAATGGCACTACATAGGTCACCATAACATTTTATTTTGAGATTCTACCTTGTTTACTTGTAAATTTTCACAGACCATCGTAAAAAAAAGAAAATAGTCGAGAAAGATAATTTAATAAAAGCAAAACTTGTTTAATTTGTCGATAAATTCCCTCACTTTCCCAACAGATAATTTCATTACGAAGGATAAATGTAAAAGGGATTTTAATTAAATGGAAACGTTGAAATGCAGGAGAGTCGCATTGGCAAACACTTGCCCTTAATTTGAACGGAAGCCCATACATCTATCTCTATGATTGGTGAGAACAAGGTAGAACAAGGACTTGATTAAACAATATAAACAGTGTAATCAATTCAATTTCTGCACGTTGTGCTAATTTACATTAGAGTCCTGAATGGTTGCCTGGAATCACGTGAAGCGGCCTATGGGAGTCTATAGGTCCTATATTCTACATTAATGCAGAGATGAATTGTACACTAAATGCGTTCATGTCATGCACACATTTATGAGGTCTCTTCATATGTTTTCGGGTAGGAATTGTATTCAGTAGATTTACATAAATTCGCTGAAATGGGTTGAAATGTTAACGCGTAATTCGATTCCCGTGGAATAAATTACTTTATCGCAAAATGTACATGAATTCACAAATGAGATATATAGCTTTTAGGTGTGGGGTAAAAATCCTTCAACATTAATAATGGGTGCTAAAATTTTATTTATGATTCAGAAATATCCGGAATTCCTGAATAATTTTACCGAATACATAAATTGCATTAATTTTGCACAGAAGCATATAGGAAAAAAAAATGCACATGGAATTAATATTTAGTAGAATTTATAAAATTTATCACAAATGAATAAAAAAATGGACTTAAATAAATTATTATACGCATTTCTCTCTTCTACATACCATGATTTAATATGCAATCGGCCAAATTTAGCACCTCATTATAAATCTCATTATCTCAATCAGTATTGTTTTCCGCATTGCCACAACGAGATAAAATGATTACAGAACATTGAATAATTTCAATGAGAATTTATCCATATGTGGATAATGCCGAGGACTATGTAATTTTAAATGACAAGCGCACATCAGGACATATTTATGAGATTTTATGCGAAAATAGAAATAGAATTATCAAGCTTCAGTTAATTGTAAGTTTCACAATTTTCACGCTTGTTCCTTTAATGCAACAGAATAGTTCAAAAGTATATATGTATGTGTTTCAATTAAGCTGGAAAGTAGGTGAAATAAATAAATAAATAAAATGTGTATGTATATAATCGAATATTAATTAATTTTTACAAAATTATATGTATTTTTTTTTAATATATGTTAAATATATACATTGCTTCAAGCATTATACATTACATATCGAATATACATAGAGAACATTATCTTACCTTAAGCAATGAACCATCAATAGATCTTATAGTTTACTATATCCTTGCATGTTATCATTCCTTTGAGAAAGAAAATTTCAAGGTGAAAGACTCATTGTGGGGAAGCAAATGTGCTTGCAAAGCGTATTGTTTCACTCATAGTATATGCTAAAATTATATACCCTGGAGAGTTGGTTCATTTTGCTGCTTGTTTGTTAACTACAAAATACACATGGACGCTATGCTGGCCCTAACTCAGTCAGTGAAACAGAAGAAACGTGGGAGGGTACCTACTACACCTCTTGCAAATGATTGCCTAAACCATCATCCGCTCCTTTTGCGCGGTTGTCCATCATCAGCAAATTCAACGTTCGCGCTCAAACTGGTCTGTTTGCAGAATTATATGTATATAATGCCTCCCAACTGAACCGCATAATTTTAGTCCTGAATTGTACAACGTATGCTTAACAACCTGTGTACATTTACAGAGGCGTAGAGACAAGAAAGCACTGGACAAAAAACTCCCTCAAAAGTTCTACAAAATCCATTTTATATCACAAAACCGCTGCATCACTGCCTCGTTATTCTGTGCTACTTAATTCCACGGAAAGTGCTTGTAGATTTAGCCCGTTCATTTCGTATATAATTTGGCACAGACACTATACGCACATGAGATTTCTCCTTTACAGAGGGTAGCTTTTATTGTTTTGTTTTATTACATACCACCAAGTTCTTTTATCGTCCAATTTATCCAAAAATTTCCTCGTATATTGCATGGAATATACATTTAATTACATGATATTAAATGGAGAATCTTGCAATTATATTAATTTCCAATTTTAAGAGAATTTAATTACATACTACCTTGCATCATTCTTCAATACCTTATTAAATCCTATAATCATAGATTTTATATAAAATTGCATCTCTAAAGCTCAGTAAACAAACATTAAAAATCTTCATCAAAAATAAAACACATGAATTATTTATGTATCTCAATGAAACTCATTAAAATGTTTTATCATCACAAATACAAAATTAAATTGATAAAACTTTGAATGAACTTTAATTTATTATATTTGAATTGATTATCTTCTTGCTTGGTTATTAATCTGACTCCTTAGCAATGTGTAAACATACATCTTCTTACCCACGAAGAATATGGATTTCTTCTTCACATCTCAGCGCAAATTATAATTCTTTTATCAGTTCATTCGTGTTAAACCTGTCCAGTCTATCTTTTCTTTTAATAAATTTAAAATTTAAAAAAATCAAAAAATGTTTAATCATTTTCCAAAATGTTTCTTTTTATTATCTTGAATATTCAAGCATAGTAAACAGTACAATTTTAATCAAAACAAACACAATATGGAGGAGCAGAGAGATAAATTGTGGAATGTGTCTGGAGATTTTATAAAACACGACGGAATTTACTGCCCATTACTGAATCCAGGCAATGTTTCGAGTTTGCACGAGAAACCCCAGAGAATCCTTGCAGAGTTTGTCACCGAGGGAGTTGAATTCCACTATGGTAGAAGATATGGACAAAATAAGGGTGTCTACTTTAGTTGGATCCTTAGTCAAGCTCTACCATCAGGCTGTCGAATAGGTTGTGTTTACAGTCTACAATCTAAGGATAATATTCTGGTGAGTGTGACTACTCATTTAAATGATAATAGTACCCAAAGCATCTTCAAAATACAAATCCTAAAATTATTTACTGAAATGATACAGACATAGTTGTACCCGCAATTATATTCATCACCTCTCCCTCTTTCTATTATTAAGGTAAAGAAAAATAATAGGTAACAAGAAAATTGAATAAAACGAATCTATAAAGAAAGAAAATAATTAAAAAGTAATTTTTATTTAACAGAAACATTTTTTTTCTCAATGACATTCTCTTATGGCATTTTTTCAGGAAACCCCACGATTCCACGTAGATGTCAACCCTAAATCTATGGCTACTAATCTCGAAGTTTTGTATCACCCTATATCACCCCTCCGATTTAAAGTGCGCTATCAGTATCAACCAAATTGTCCACGAGGTCGGGGATCCGCCAGGTTGGAATACATTGCACCCGCATCTACTTCCTCCCTCTATGTAGACAACCAAGCTGGACAGGTGAGCTTTCTGACACTTTCCCACCTGCATCGTGTTAGTCGGTGGTGGAGTCTGGGCACCGAAGTGCTTTTGGGATGGCGAGGTGACAAAGGGATGAGCCTCAGCACAGCATATGCCATAAGGTGAGCCTGAAGTGGTATGGGTGGTCAATGTCATGGCAATGGGGTGTGTCACAATAGATTGCCAATCAATGGACGGTGCTGGCAAATATTTATATAGCATGTCACATTCAAAGGATGTTGCATGGGCACATGGTAAAAGCTCCGCGAGCGCAGTATTTCTTATGCTGGTGTGGTAGAAAATTGAATGCAAATGTGTTTTGAAGCTGTCTGCACAATTTTCCACTCTATCCTTTTTCCAATGCCAATTTTCCACATTCCCGGACACACTTTGCACCAAGCTATTACTCACATTCTCACCATCCGCAGATACAGCAGATATGCATCCACGGTGGCGGCATCGTTCTCAACCCGTGCACTGGATATCAGCTATTGGCGTCAAATACATCCGGCTGTGCAAGTGGGACTGCTGATGGCATACAGCAAACAGAAACCTCTCGTTGCATCCCTATTTTACCAGTGGGACTTTCACGATAGCCTCGTCAGGGGTATGATTAACTCTCAGCGGTCCGTTGCCATCACATACAGAAGGTATTTTGAGACACACAATCAATTTGAAAAAGCCTCTCGCTACCACTATCGTACTTTGCATCCAAATTGCATAGAGGAATATGCGGGTAGTTGAAAAAAAAAGAATTGAATATTGAGGTAAAATCTCCATTTCAGATCATTCGAATCGCTGCATTTTGCCATCAACATCAGCGTTTCATATTGCATTCCCATGAACAAAATAATTAATGGATTCAAATTAGAGATTAATTGACGTACATTTCGCATCGACCCTATCAATTTAGGAGTTCGATTACGCCTATAATAGAACGAGGTGAAACAAAAGAATATATAAGGACGAGGTAAATTGTCGCTTCGCTCCAATTTACCTCGCCCCGCTTCGCGGGGTTTTGTTGCGCTTCGCGCAAATTTTAGTGAGAAAAAATAAATTTTGATGGTTTAAAGGTAGATTATGACCACTTATCAATCCCGGAAAAAATTTGCAGAGAAGAAATCATTTTCATTGAACATTTCAAGCGCCAAAGTCAAAAATTCGCAAAAAATGCATGACTTTTATATGTGGGCTACTTGAAGGGGGGCTTTGGGGGGGAAATGAATACGGCCACTCGAAACCGCCTGATATAAGGAGCCTCTGTGCCAAATTTCATCACGATCGGTCAAACGGTGTAGATTTGTATAGCCGAACACGACTGATTACCAACAAACAGACCTTTCTTTATTATATAGATGTGAAAGTCAGATTTGTACATCAGTTTAATTCAACATATTAGATGTTCAATCAGTTGCTCCATAAGATTAGTCAATCGAATGGATCTATAAAAGCTCCAAAATATTATAAAGCACTTGTTATGAAATTATAGAGAAAAATAGAAATATGTGTATTTTGTATTGTTATTCTAAAGAGTGATTTCAACAAATTGATGTACAATTATCATCAAACACGATAATTTATACAATTTTTTTTTAAATAATTGTCTGTAATATGTTAGAAGAGTTAGCTTAAAAATATTTGTTTTTTTAATAAATAATTTTAGAATACTTATTCAGAACTTGAAAATTTTCGAGTTTGTGCTTTTTTTACAAGAAAAAAGCCAACATGGCGAGGGCTACATTGTAAAACCGGCTAACTTTGTATGGGCTCCGAAACGACTTAGCCGTTTATACAACGTAGCCCTCGATGGAGTACATTTTCATACCATATAAAGAAACCAAAATAAACTATATCAGCTTTTATTTACAATGTCATACTGTTTTATTTAGCAGCAGTTCTAAACATTATACATATTAGGGTTTTTTTTTGTTTAATATGAAATTAAACAGTTTTCGTTTTATCAAAATAGGATCTCATATAAACTATAAACAATTTCTACTAATGCAATTATCGGTTAGTAGACAGTAACATTAATCCAGCCATCACTTCAATGCGCTTCACATTTTCATTGATGGTCGCTCAGTGGATTGCGGAACGGTGGTGCATATTTATGAAAGGGACCAAATAATTTAGCCAAATCATCAGGGTGAATGGAGCAAATGTGCATCGACCACTGTCTGTCCCGCGGCCCATGGATGGTGAATTTCAAATTGCTTTGGGAGAATAATCACTGCGCAGACGATGGCATAGAATGCGCCGTACGGAATATTTAATGTTATTTGCATTGGCAAATTGGACGATTTGGAGAGCACTACCCGACCCGCTGTATCGAGATTTTGGTGTTATGTTGCACGATGTTAACAATTTAATTATGCGTAGTCGGATACAGGATTTCAACATTTTTGGTTTAATTAAAACTGTGACATGCTACTTTTTATTCAATTATGAAAGATATTTCTGTTAGCTACAACGTTTTTTTTTTTAATTTTTAACACAGAAAAAGATATAGAATCAGATGCAATAGGCATTAGAACTGAACCAATAACTCAATGTTTGACCTGCCCAGTTTGAAGTTTATTTGAATACATTTCAATTTCTATATAAAATTTTTGAAATTAAAAATCCAGGTAAATTCGGATTGAAATATGGACGTTTACGTACGTTTCTTCTTTATATTTACATATAATAAAGTATGTACAAGCACATGTACAAATGAATATCATATACGAGGTAAATTGTCGCTTCGCTCCAATTTACCTCGCCCCGCTTCGCGGGGATTTGTTGCGCTTCGCGCAAATTTTGTATAGAGAAAATAATTGAGATGAAAAAAGTCCAATAGAAAATGTATTCGTTGGTAACAATCGCCTGGTATCAGTAGTCTCTGTACCAAATTTCATCACGATCGGACCAACGGTGTAGAAATGCATAGCTGAACAGGAACGAAATTTTAGAGAGACCTTTCTTTATTATATAGATGTATGTTTATGTAGGTATGAAATTCTAATAAAAATCCCCAAGAGCGGTGGTGAAATTTTCATATAAACACCGCCGTAGTGGCTTTTCATGTATGGCTTTTGTGCGTGTAAATTTTCAATTTAGCATCAGAGATTACCTGAACTGTTGATTGAAATCCATCATCAGCAGGATATCAATGGTGAATGCCGTGGAGGCGTATGTAAATTGCAGAGGTAGAAGCTCTAACTTTCGGAATGCAAACAAAGGGTTGTAAACTGGTGTTACCTGTCTACTCATGAGCATGCAGCCGATGAAAAGGGACCTCGAGGGAAATGGAATAAATATTTGTTTTGCACTTTTAATAAACCTAAAAAGTGCGTGGAAAATACATTGCACATTTAAAATGACATGGGTATATATTTAAAACTCTCACACAAGTTAAATAAACGAAAATGTAATAAAGTTTTTTCAGTCGGTTGCTTTTAAAAGTTGCAGAAATTTTAATTTGTTTACTGATTCATATATAAAGTCCATTTTCCTCAATGGAATTTGCACTCATGTGGCATACCGGAATTATCAAGTAATATTAATGTTTAATCTGTTTAATTTACAGGAAAAACTATTTCTTTACATATTATTAAAAAAAAATTCACGAGTTTTCCGAAATAGGTATTTTGAACTTGGCTTTTGTTTTGATCTGAAGATTTAAAATGAAGGAACTCAAATATGTAAGGTATAATAAACTCTAATAGAATAAACATTTTGATGATTTAACTTTTTCTTCATACAAAAACATCCTTTCAAGGAAATGAAGATATTTTCACACAATATTCTAGAATCCGTATTCTCAAAATTATGAGCACAAGAAAACAATGGACTGATGGAGTGAATTGTTTGTGATTTATTTTGAGTAGGTACATATACCGCACAAGAGATTATTATGAAAACAAAATCCTCGTAAGACGTAATAAGTTCAACACTGACACATGATAATACTTCACAAGTCTGTTTCTGATCCCATGTTATAAGCACATGAAAACTTTCAAAGCATCCCAAAATTTATGTCTGACACAATGCTCCTTAGGTAGAATTTCGCATCTTAAAATAATGCATATACTATCTTGGAATTTTATTAGATAATTTACAGAAATTGAATTATCCTTTATAAAAAAAATTATTGCCTAACACGTAAAGTCATATTGAAACTAATATAACATGATTTGTTCACTTTGTTCAGCATACGTTAATATAGTAGGTATATATACTTGCTTTTTGCTAATTGTGCCTTAGACGGCCAATTGCATGGAAAACGACGGGCAAAGTTACATTTTGCCTTAATCATATTCTAAAATTCTATTACATGCCAAGTGTAGCACGTATACAGGAAAATTTTCAGAACCTCCCCTTTTTGATAAAATCGTGAAACGTTTTGTGCACCATTCAGCTCGAATTTTCATGTTCAATATCAAATTGGTTTCTATTGTTGAGAATATGGACTTTTGTATACGAGCAAGAGGACATTGTGGTCAGAATACCATACCACCAATTTCGTCAGCTCTAAAGTAAACCTCATTGTTACAAAACATTTCATATCTTTGTGTGTACCTCTATTTCCTGTGCGCACTTATTCTCATGGGCAATTAAACTCAATAAATTCTTGGAAAGCTCTTGCGTTGGAGTGTGGCTCATACCACGGTTTTTGGTAAACATTTTGTGCCGTTGAAGAAATGGGGAACATTTGGAATGTAAGGGTGGGAAATATGGGAAAATTCACCCCTTTTTTCCAATCTCCTTTATTTTTCCCAATCTACTCGCATATATAGTTGAAAAACACCTCCTACAGCATTTTATATCCATCTTTAACTCTATTTTCACACAACACTGCATCGAGAGGAAAAGTGAGAAAAAGAGGAGAGGATGCCCACAATGCAGTCCATGAAGCGGAAATAAAATCCAAGAGTTATTGCAAATCGAACTTCGTGGTTTTCACCGATTATGATGTTTCCGGTTTCACACTATATGGGGTTTTGGCGAATGGTTCACCGCTTGAAATAAAATAGCAAAAGCCACACTTCCGAGCTATTTCAAGCTGGTGTATAGCTCTTGTGGGATTCTCTGTGTAAATGTTGTTTGTTCCATTACGGTGTCCAACGATACACAGAGGAGTACTGGGAGTATTCATCCAAATATGGCACTTGTGTGGTGAGATTTTACTAAATTGTCAGGTAAGTTTCATTCTAAGCTTTGTAGAAATTACCCCCATAATACCCTATTCAGTGGGCGGCAACCACCATCCTGGTCGACCACGTATAAAGAGATTCTTTCACCAAAATACATTCTATGAACCTAATACTGGTAATTAAAACCAAAAGTAATAATATTTTAGATCTCACTCGAAATAATTTAAGTGCTAACAACATACTAATATGATATAATTTTGGTATAGATTTTATTTAAATATTGAAACCCCCTTTAACGCTTATATATCCTACTACAAGGAAAACTCTTATAAATACGGCATAAATTTCGGAATTTAATCTATATCATATGAAATATTTCATGCAAAGGCATTTAAAAAACGAAAGCATTAATTTTGGGGACGTGATTTATGGAAGTTTATATCATCACAGTTTATTTGAAAATACCCCATGCATGCTACCGTGTAAAATTTACAAATGAACAAATTCCAGCTTAATAAATAACCCAATGGAGCTACCCATCATTCGCGAAATCTCCCCTTCATTTTCACATATCTTGGCTAATTGACAGTGTACTGTCGAATTAGGGAATGGGAATGAAGATGGTAGCAAAAAGGGTGAGTCTGCATCAACAGTGCTATATAAGAGAGCTGTGAAGGAAACCCATCAGTCTCGTGAGAATTCCAGAGAATGTGTGCGCTCCTTTGAAAAATAACTACATTAACTTTTCACATACATGCCTTGACATTATCCAATAAATTGAATTAAGGAAACATTTTGGGTAGAAAATAGCATTATCAATCTTTGCTTTACTACATGCGAGAAGCATACAATATGTACATAAATACATTTTAGTTAAACGAAATACTGCTACCACGTGTACCTAAAGTAGTTCTACTTTAATTTTTACACAGATACCTTAGAATAAGCGCAACTAAGGTAGTAATTTTGATATAAGTATAATAATACTTAAACCGCAAAATGATGCTCACTCCTCTCCGATTTCATTCCCCTTCATAACATGAGAAAAACTTAAAGATGGTGCTCTGTGATGGGATAAATTGGTTTACAAAGAGAATTTTTGATGGTTCTACACCTTTTTCCCGTTGAATAGTGTTTAGTCAAAATTTAAAATATTTAAAATAATAATGCACCATAAAGTACCAGACTATGAAAAGCTTAAGCTTCTACCCCGGAAATTTCATGAGCCAACAACATTTTCGTCACCACCTTTTCCATTAAAGAGGGGTTGTGTGGATACAACATGGGAAATATGTATAATGTAATAGGTGCTTACATATGTGCCTATACATATAAAATACCTAATATAGTGAAATTTTTATAGCAAAAGAACGAACATGTAACTTTTAAGAGACTGAAAACTATACAAACACGATCAGGGGGAAAATTTTTAATGAAGGTACCTACCTCATATTAACTAAACAAACTAAATAAAACCCACTGATGAATCATATTAAAATGCATCGTTAATCTTTATGTTGTGAAATGACAACCCCCGCCCTTTTAGTCAAAATGCTAGAAAACCAGATTTACTTTTTCTTTTCATCGGGTAAATTATCACACCCACTAGCAACAGATAAGTGATTAAGAAGTATTTGGTTCAATTCCCAATGCCATTGAAGTAGAACAGATTGTAATTATTATATTGTAGCTGTTGACCCTTGAAAAGACTTTGAACAAAGTTGTTGGATAAGTCATTCATTCTCGCCTTTTGTTCGAACTTCGTTACCCTCTTGGCTAATATTATTCCGCTTTCCACCACATTTATAGTAAACAATGGCTGGAGCATTCAATTGAATAATTCTCATTTCCTTAAAAAATTATTGACCGTAGCTAAACATAATAAAGGAAGAAAATCTGTTTGATTAAATTTTAAGAAAATGTCGTCAATATTCGATCGATTCGGTCATTTGCCAAAGATAGTACATATAGGCGTTATACACAACTTGGTTCAAGTTCAGTTACCTTCCTTCAAAAGTGAACCTTTATACTTTTGGGGCGTCTTTCTGAAGCTTCTTCCTAAACAAGATTACATTTTAATCTACAGCAGAATACCCAAAGAACCTATTTAAATTGTAAGCGACAAGTTGCCAATCACACTTCCATAGACATATATTTCGACATTTCAATCATACCAAATGTCACATAAATTTCTTTATTCTGTCATATACAATACCAATCCCTCTAATATTTTTCCTCATATCGATACGTGATTTCCATTTGTATATTCTTTTATGGGTGAAAAACGATTGACAAGAGAACATAGGGGAAATCGATGGTGGAAAGTTTTTTCGAGTGGATTATATAAATTTGTGATCAGAGAGAATTGAAATGACCGTAAAATGTGATACTGTTGCTCATTCTCCTTAAAAAAAAACTCCTAAGACACGTTAGGGATTGAAACAATATATGGGATATGACCCACCCTTATAGTGAACTTGACAAAATTATTGCCAAGAGGAAATTGCGATTGAGAATACTTTTTGTATTTTGTTAAATATACAAGTAAGTAAGATAGAACCATGTGAGGGGTTGGAGTGGAAGATATTTTTGGAACGTATAGTCCCCTTATATTGCAATCTTATGTCCCTTGGGGATATCACCTATCACGTACCGGTAATTGAACTGAAAAGAAGGCACATTACGACGAATCGAGAGGGTGTGCGCAAAATTGCACAATGTTGTACAAAGTTCTAGACTTATATCGACCCTGAAAATGATGGCAGCAGGCAAAAGTGATCTTGCAAACTGCACGTGAGTGTTATAAATGATGGAATGAAGATGCCTCAAGAGAAAATGCTTGCCCGCTATTTTCAATTGAATTTGGGGTAGAAAGCTAAACAAAAAGATGAGGGTGAATACTCCTCAGAAGAAGAAAAATCGCAATTCAAAGTAGGAAATTTAGAAGATTTCTGAACTGATGGTGTCCCCTATTTTGAAAACCTGGCATCCAAAATGAAGAAAATCTTGAGAGAAACTCGAGGGTTCCGAGAGGTTTGGATATAATTTCCAGGGGTGTTTTTTTTTATTTGTGATGTAAAGAACATAAATGACTATCAAGCACCAGAAATTATTCCACAATCAAAACTCATAAGACTTAATACGTGCAATTTGAGAGGGGAATGTCTCATTCTATCTCTAACAACTATCCTATATCACCACAGGCTATGAAAATATGTATGTATGTACATATGTGCATACCTAAATGAAACAATTCTATGTTAAATATATTATATTGTCTGTATGCATATATAGCAAGGCAAGCACGTCTGCAATATAGATTAGTGGTTTAACCGCAAAAATTACGCACGAAGACATCGCGCAAGGAGACAAAATTTAACCTCATGGGAAAGAAAATACATCCGAGCAAAATTGTCATTGGAGCACCACTTTACTTTCAAGAGATAAATTACTCCTTATTGGAAAGCTCATATATTCCATGGTCCAACGCTTATTGAATCACAAATGAAATGTTGCGTTCTGCATAATTCAGTGGTAAAATTTCTGCTTGTGTCACCCATCTTGGATGGTCTTTTTTTTTCCAACAACATCCAGTTCCATTTATGGTTTAACATAAATGGAACATATAAATATTTCTATTCTAGCACACTATGCAATGTTTCGGAAGTATATGCCCCTTTCCTCAGGTATCTAATTATTACTCACAGTATTTAATTAAATTAATGTTAGCACTTCAAAAATTAAAAATTATATGATATTTAAATCTGTGGGAAATTTTCCTCTAATTTCATTAGTAATAAATGCACCCCTCCGAAAAGGGCTTTATTGTTGTGTAATTAGTAACGTCAATTAGAGAAAATTGAAAACCTGAACAATTGCCAGTGGCAGCAATTGAAATTAATTTGCAATGTTGTCAGTGAGACACACCTTTAGAAACCCTCTCTTTATAATGAATTGTTCCTAAATAATCACTCATACAGCCAGTAACATTACCTCCAAACGCCACGCTTTTTATATATTTCTATCAAACTTTCAATGTAAAATGTCGTGTAATATCTTTAGCAATGTGTAAATTAATTTAAATCGGAATATAAATTTGATTAATTAAAATGCAAAAGTTTTTTATTCATTAATATTCGAAAAAATTCTAAATGTATTTATATTCATTCTAATTATAAATATTAATTAATGTGACCTTCTGCCAAATTCAAAGCTATTATAATGATAACATACATAACATATAGCTGTGGTTTAAAGATTGTCGGAAGACAATATTATTGATCAAAAACACGATTACGTTCAATTTTAGTCAGTGGGTCAAGGTATATGTGTAGTCCGAATAAAAAGATATTTTCTAAAAAGTATTTTTTTTTATTTCTAATGAATAAAAATGTTTTAACTAGCTTCACTAGCTGAAGTTTTATGATTTAACTGAATGATATATCCTACATAGTTTCAAATTGTTTTGAAACACAGATTTTTTAATTTAATGTACCGAAATCTTGTAAATTTAATAAAAATAACAACTAAAAATTAAATAATTAATACAATAATATGGTGTTGTATGACCAAAATTCTCATTTTGCTTATATACGTACACATTTCAGGAATTTTATAATAGATTTTCCGCACGGCTAGATTTGAAATGAAATCAATTTTAGCAAATATGATCCAAAACGTTGGGGTGAGTGACAAAACCAGAGGACAATTCAGTGAAATTCCATTTCAACTGTGACTTCATTGGCAGCTAGTGGGTTATGGGAAGAGGTAGGGTGTTAGCAATTGCCCTCTTCTCCGCAACTTTTCAGTCGGCTGCTCCCACAGGCGATAAACAAACACGGGCTTCCCCCATTTGTTCCGATCCCCCTGGAGGTAAACCCCATTCATACTCATGCCGTAGAGCCTGTTCCCAGGTTGTATGTATGTATGTATCGTATGTATACACAGGGTGATCGCATATATTCCGAAGGGGTGGGTGCGAATGGAAACGGACGCATAATGCCAGTGAACTGTGAATGTGATTGTCAGAATTTGATTTTCTATTCAATGCGACATTGAAATTGTTTGCATAATGAACGGATTGTGTGTTTTATTGAATAACCATTGGAGGAGTGGGACAGTGAAATGAGCGATTTTGCATATTTCTGCTAATGTGAAAAAAATTGTTTATGAACATGAAAGCATGAGACTATTTGTTTAAACAACCATGAAATATTCGTACTTAACAATAGTGCAACTGCAAAAATGTCATATTTCTTTCTTTCTCACTTAATTTTCAATTATCAGGAGTAAATAATAACTCTGATGACTACATATTCAATAGAAGTATTTTATTTTTTTCCAAAATTCTTAGTTGTATCCCACCCCAATTTCCCAACAATACATATGTACGTACATACCTCAAAATAAATGAAATGAAACTATACGAACTATACATAACTTAAGAGAAAGTTTACAAATGTTGGCATAGAAGTACAAGACAAGAATGCATGTTTTTTCCCTATATGTAGTTGGAAAGGGTGAGATAACCAAGTTGGTAGTAGAAGAAATGTAAAGAAACCTAAGTGTGTATACAAAGGGGAAAAATGTTGAAAATATACCATAAAAAGGAAACAATTTATGCACTAAGTGCTTTCAGCAAAATGAAACAAAGAATTATGAAGTTTGTCTTTAGTTTTGAGACCAATTTGCCCTAAGAGAAATTACTTGGCCAACACTTAAGAACTCAACTTTTGTTGTTTTTTTGTGTCTTCCTCGGTCTGACCCATCACCTATTTTCCAAAGCTTTTTGGGATAATTGCCTTTAAGGCCTAAGGATACAATCCAAAAAAAATCTAATTTATATAAGTTCGGTCAAAAATAGATTTTGATTTTAAATACCTTTTAATATGTGATATACGAGGGTATGTGAAACTCCTATTGTTATTCTTTATCCATCTTAAAACATAGACTGAAGATTTCGATAGCAAATGCATTTACATGGAGACTTTTAATTTGCCAAAGAGTTCACTAATGAGTTTTTTTAAGCTCAAGAAGGGAAAGAAAAAGTAAAACCAAGTGTGTCTTATATGTAAATGTATATAGCGTTATATATTGTAACTGATGACAAAACTACAAATCCTTCCTACGGATTATTATGCCTGGTTCTGAAACATTGGAACGATAGGAGCCGTTCAGTGAGCTACTAGCAGAAAATACTGCAGAAGTAAAGAAAAATAAAAGTTTTCCCATCCACTTAATTTTTTCTACTTGCCTTTTTCATTTAATTAAAAGCTGTAAACCTCTTATGTAAACTCCCAGGTCTTTGATTAGCACTCACAGAACTTCTTGAAAATTAATTCCCTGACAATTTACACTGTTTGTCTAGGAAAAGGGTTAAAGGAATTAATTCGCTATATCTGTAAATGAATTGAAAAGAATTTATATTGAACACCATTGGTATTTTCATTATGTTATTTCTTCATATAAAATACTAGTCATCCTGAGCCCCCAATCACGTGTGAAAAAATTTTTATGGGGGCACTATGTTGGGGGGAGAGCAAAGAAATATTCATAAATGTTGTCTGTTAATACAAAGAAAAGAAAATATTTTATTGCGTATGGATGTGTGCATATTTTTTTTATTGACTTTAGATTACATTAACCATAGAACTACGATTTGCTACATTGTTAACATTTATCTACATTGTATATTGCGTAAGTAGGGAAAAAACAATAAATAAGGATACAACTACAACACCATTCAAATATAGGACTACATATAAATACATAACGGTAATATATTTCACCAAGTGGCGTGTATTATAATGTTCATATTACCCACATAGAGACATGATTGATTTGTCTGAATGATCGATGAACACTTAAAACTGCTTTCTCTTTTCCCGAAATACAGAGGGAAAGACTCGAGAGACCCCGTAATTGATGACTGAAATATTAAGTTGCATTTTTTCTTCATAAATATTTGTCTATTCATAATCATTTTATCATAATGGCATATTGAGTACCCGCGGCAAATATTAATTCATGCCTTAAATTCCATTCAAACTTTATTCGTTGAGATTTTTGCATTCTCAGAATGTGGGGGAGAGTTCAAAGATTAAGTAAGGGCTGAAATTAAAAGTATTTTTTTATGGATCTTGACAATTTTCATCTTTTAATGATACACTGTAGCTATTCTATATTAGAAAAAAAAACAATTCAAGCTTAAGGATTGGTTGTAAGAATCCTTTTTTTTGGCTTTGCCTACCTCTGCAGTGAGTTGTCGCTCTCCAACCAAACTATAATCAGTAAACAAACACCTACCATCCCCAATGTAATATTCACCTCCCCAGAAAGTGAAAATGAAGGTTCAAAAGTAATTTAGCCTCATTATTCATCTGGACCTCCTAGAAAATTTAAATTTCCTTGGGGACCAACATAACACTTTTGAATCCCCTACGGCTTTGAGCCTATTCCAGGGGTAAAACTTTCCCTCGTTATTTTAAAATTCACTGCGAATAGAAAGAAAAAGGCGGAAAAAGGAGTAAAAATTTTTCATCTCACTCAATCACAGAGTGCGTGAGTGTAATTTAATTTGGCCTCCAAGAGCAAACACTTGATTTCCAAAGTTTGTTGAGTAAATATAACAATGGATTCTCTAATGGTGCCCCGGAGTCCAAACCGATGGAGCATCATTTTCTCTATAATAGAAAATAGATTGACGTGTGACAGGTTAAAAGGATAATCGAGTTTTTCCCCCATTTACTATGGCGCACACCCAGCAATTGTGGAGAATCCTGTTAAAGATACACAAACCGTCCTACTTGATTTTTTCATCCACTTATCCCCCCACATATAGAAAGAGATGAAGGAAGTAGTTTTTGATTCACAGTCTCTCTTTTTTTAGTACCTACCCTATACTTTTATATATCATTCAACTTGCAACTTCATTTCTTTTCTACTATTCCATAGAGGCGAGGACCAGCAGGATTTCGTGCTTTTGGCTTCTGTTGATAGGGGAGCAAGAACCAAGAGTGATAAATTGCTCTTGGTAAGCAAGTGAATTCGCAAGGAAATGCATGACGAGAAGAGAAAAAAAAATCTCCATTTAAAGAACTTTTGATGAACTAAACTGCTTTTATTTTTAAAAGCGAGAATATCAAGATTTTACACCTCCTCTATGTACACTATACAAAATCTATAATGGTAAACTGACTTTATATAAACCAAATGATTTACATAAACTTCCTCACATATTTAATCACAAAAAAGTAAATATTTGAAAGATTTTTTAATTATAATATGAATCTACAATAAAAATCATATAAAAGCTGAATATTTTGAATTTATCAACAAAAATTGTAGTTTGTGTTGGTTTTATTCACGGAAATTTATCTCCCTATAGTCGTTATTATTCGCAATTTACTCTCAGACTGTTTGAAACATATTTAGTCGAGTTATGTATGTATAGAGAAGGGCTATATAGCAATAGGGATATATATGGGAAATGTCTTAAGGACGCTAATGCGTCTTCAATAGTTCCCACTTACAGCTATGTCTATAAGGTTTATATACGATGGAAAAAAACGGGTGAGACTGTGGCGAAGACGAAAAGTGGAGAATAAATGGTGAGAGTGGTTTTACGACAATGAATTGGTTCCCTATACTTTCACACAAATTCCTTCTTGGTGCTTTTCTTTTTTTTATATCAATCCATTATCATTTTCTGCCTGATACCACTTGAATTATCTCCCTCCAGCATACGTCCCACAATTTCCGCCACAGAAAATGTTGCAAAGGTTGCACCGGCTGTGTGGTGTCATCACCGAAAAAGCACTCACTGTAAGTGTGATATCTTATGAGGGATTTCTTTCCAATAATGGACTGTTTCCAGCATCGTGCACAGATATACCTTCTAAATTGAAGCTTTTCAAATCCACATTCACACTGTAGAAGCTAATTTGGCTTCACAAATGGCACCAAAAGGGAAAATTGTTGATCACACTCCTTGTTGGGTGAATTAAAGGTCACAGCATACTCTCCCATCTACAACGCAACCAAGTTAGATTTATTGGTTTAATCAGTTTTGCAACCAACACACTCGACATTCGAATTACATTTCCCTCGTGGTGTCGAAATAACTTCCAGCATATAAGAGGGTGGATTCATATGAAATAATAAGGGTAAGTGGTGGGATTGATGTGAACTCCCTCACCATTTGAGGGCATACATATTAAGGCTTTGTATTTCTCAGACTTGTGAGAAGACCAGTGTGAGCATTATCAGATTTAGACTCATTATTTCAAGTGTAATTTGTCTATAGATATTAAGATTGGATCGCACAGTGTGACTTTTCGTTTAGTCAAAATTTCTTTCTGTTATTTTCTTTATTCTTCTTGAAAAAGAACAGAAAAATAGCAAAATTGTTAATTATGGAGTAGGACGTATAAATTTCTCAATAAAACTTAAAAATATTAGTCTCTGTCTCTTACCGTTTGAACATGACTAAATTTAAGCTACCTGTTGGGTGATCGATCAATTTTGTACCAAGCATACCTATAAGCTTTGGGATGACCAACTTTAGACTAGAAAAATATATTAAACATCATAGAATCTCTTATCTCTGTTCAATTTGTACACGCAGCAAAATAAGTAGAAGAAAATAGACACGTAATTGAACAATTGTAGGATGACGCATAAAAGTCGTAGATAGGTATATAATATATAATATCTTCATTGAATATTTTCACCTTTGTTATAGAATTTATGTACGGTACATGTACATACATATGTTCCATACAATACATACCGACTTTCGGATAGATTGATATGACTCAATCAAATTGCAATATCTTTTTGTACAATCAATGTGCTATTCTGTATGCCTCTGTGATTCCAACTCGCATCCGTCACCATGTTGTGCGGTAGCAAGGTGGTATGGGGCAAATAGGTGGGTATGTACGGTTTCAACATACGAAAACTACAGTGTGATGAATGTAATCAGGATTCTGTAAATTAATCACGAAAGATATAACTACAGACACGAAGGCAAACACCCCCAACCCAAAATCACTGTGGTAATGGGTTCCAGGGCTAGGTAAGAGGAGAAGTAAAGGGAATTTTGGGAAGGGTGTGTGTAGTAATATCGTGCGTGAATGGGGAATGATGGAATGTCTATTTCGCACTTGGCTTCCATCCCATTACGAATAGCACGGATGCTTGGGACCCACATCCAACCTCATAAAGTTGCTCCAAGTGGGTGTGATGAAATGTTGCGGAAACTATCGACCCCTCGTTTTGGGATCAAATAGGGGTTACTTGCTCCACAGTTTAAATTTAAATTGTAAGTAAGCGTGAAGTGAAACTAATTAAACTGTGTTGGTTGTCGCTGTTGAAAACACTGCAGCAAGTTAAGGAGAAAATTGGACTTGTGACTATTTCTGGATGGATTATTTTGAGGATGTTTAGTGCCCATTTTCACAAAAAAATATTTTGTTTGAAATTTTCATAATTTTCCCTACACAGGATTTGAGATAGTCGAGTTAATTTTGATGAAAATATACAAACACTCAAAAGCATCTTCATATGGACCTTTTCTCCAGCGATTAACCAAAATATTGAACAATATTTTCATAATAAAGTTTGGGACTCTACGAGGGGTTTGAGACCCCTCATTGTAGACTATAACACATATTAATATAATTGAAATAGTCATTGGGACGAAGGTTGGCGCAACAATCGCCTTCATATTCTAAAGCACGTCTATGAGCCTATGACTTTAAGTGGATCATCTCTTACGTTGTGAAACATAAGGTTGCTACAATAATTAATTTGAATAATTTACTGAACATACATTTTCATTACATGAATCCTAAATATTCTCTTCAACATTGTAATGTTTGCTGTAATAGTTTGAAATCCAGAGGGTGGTTCTCTCCATAGAATTACTGTCCTATCATTTTGTAGTCACGTGAAAATTAAATTCATTTCCACAAAATTAATTCGTAAATTTATTCGATTTGCAGAATTATCACCTTTACCTACCCGTAGTGTAATGTATAAATTTTGTGCTAGAAACAACATAGAATATGTATGTTAGGTAAATTGTCGCTTCGCTTCAAGTTCCCTCATTTTGCATAATTAGACAAAAATGAGAATCGTAAGCACTATAGTATTGATCATCAATTGTAAATAGTATATTCTTTAGAAAATCCGGTGAAATATGATGCAAATGAATGAAAAATCAGTTTGGGTCAATTTATGGGACAATTCTTAGTTTGTGAAGCGATGACAATATTGTATATCACACATTAATTTGATGAAATGTTAATAAAATCTGTAAACAATTTTAAATCCATTTCTATATGCCGCTCTGACAAATACCTCCCTGCATTCACAAATTGTTTGAATATAATTAAATTATACGCCACAATTGTATAGTTAATCCGCTAACAATCCGCCATTATGTACCTGTCGTCTGCACATACAAAAATTTATACACTCCATTCGGAAATTTGTCGTTTTTGAGCCACCGCAGCATAAATGATGCTGTGGAAGCTACTTCAGGCACGACATATTCACCAGCCAAAAACATGAATCATGTAAATCTCATGCTGCTAACCCACAAGTCAGTGGAAAATCAGAAAATTTGCATAATAGTCAGTACCCAGAGCACTTATATTCCCACTGAAAGTGTTAAGCAAGCTTTCGCCGTCTACTTTGCACTAGAAAATCATTTGAATTCTAAGTGCTAAGACAACGTTATATTTACTCATTAATAATTTTCCGTAGATGATAGATTCACTCATCTCTACAAGTCATTTACATACGAATTGATAACAGAAGCATATAGAAGTAAAACGGCTGCCATATAGCTAATATTCATTCAATTCTCTTTACAATTCTAAAAAAAAGGTAATATTTTTTTTTAAGAAAGCGCAACACCCATAAATATAAATTAAAATATGATAAAAATGATAAAAAAAAAGGTTAAAAAAATTATACCTACGCTTCGAAAGTTTTTTATTTTATGTAAAGTTATCATTTAGTCTAGTAATGATATTAATGTGATGGTAAAAATTTTCATTTCTTGGAACCATACGGCGTAAAACTTGATATGGTACAAATACAATTTCATGAACACAAAAAGCAGAAGATATGCCAATTTGCTCCTGAAGAGTGTGACATTGTGTTGCACAGAGATTTTTCTCGAGTGGCTTTATGTGAAAATTTTCCGCCACCCAATTTCCAACCACCACACCAACCCTCTGCGCTGCCGTCACTTTTGCTGTAGCATTTTATCCCATAAAATGTCACGCAATAGTGGTTTTTCTCTGCACTTAAAATTAAATTACTTCACGTATGTGAAACATTTATGTTGGAAGAGAAGTTCCACATATTGATGGGTAGGTATACTGTAACAAAGGATACTCCATTACATGGAAAATATCGTATATGCCTCACAGACACCATCTCGTCAAATTCAATATTTTTCTATTACAGGTACCGATATATAAAAATTACTTATAATACAACATTTATCTTATTGCTTACGCATTCGTTTATGGCAAGAATTTTAAATACATAACAAGAGTATCAAAAACTAAAGACTTTCCCGATTATTCTACTGATACCATATGATATGTATAGGTATTGTTTTATTGTATATGGACGGTAAGAGACAGAGACTTTCAGTAATATTGCATTGATCCAGATTATTATATCGAACATTTACGAAAAGAACATTAGTACATCAGTAGAGCAATAATTCAGTGATAATAAAGAAATGATCATAAAATCTTTGCACACTGAAAAAATTAAAAAAAAATCATCTGTGCAATCTAAAACTTTAAACATACATGGAAAAATCTATATTTTTCATAAATTGAAAAATTATTAAATACAAAAAGAACCTATAATATTTTCGCAATTGCACTTTGCTTTTTCATCAGTTGTATCTGATTTTTATGTAGCAACTGTAAAAGCATTTTTGCGTCCCCTAAATTGTGTTGGGTATCAAGAGAGATACTGGCAAATTATTTTTTTCCCAGAGTGTATCACAACTGGTGGTTATAAAAAAAGCTCTCTCAATTTTCACTGTGGTGTGCAGGATTATGAGATTATGCTAGTGGTACCAAAGGGAGTATATATATGTATATGTATGTATATAATGTCAAAATTTATGTCTTTGCTGGCAGATAACAATTTGAAAGATATTCTTTATTGTTTAATTCCGCACCTTTTATAGAAATCGCGATATGCATTAAAAATACCACAAAAAGGGAGATTTTCTTAAGATAAACGATTTTATTACTTGATGGTATTTTCGTGTTTGTTTTTTTTTACGATAAACCTCAAAAACGAGACACTGCAATTTGTACACAAAGAACAACAATTCTTCCGTTCATACTTTTTCATGCCAAATATCTAAATTGAAATTCCATTTGCCATCCAGTCTACGTAGTTTTGAGGGAAAAAAGGAAAATAAAGGTTGGTAGGTATGTATGTAGATAAGTCATGGCAAAGAGTCATAATTCATCTTTCGTTGTTGGTTACAATTTTTTACGGGTTGAGCCAAAAAATATATAGCGTAGGATGGAATTGTGACAAATTACAGATATGAGAACGAATTGGTGTGGTACCGACTGAAAGCATTTCCCGTATATAGAATTGGTATTGTTTTAATTAAGTTAATAAACATAAATTTGAGCCTTCATCTTAATTGCAATCTACGAGCGATTGTATTTATGAGCATACGCGTGCCTATCTTTGGAGAAGCTGTCTAAGTATTAATTTTGATATTTCTCAGAGAAAACTGTCATGAAAGGGCTTAAAAATGTAGGTTTATTGCGTTTTCTACATTCTTTCATACACAAATTAAATAAAAATTATAGAATCCTTAATGATTCTATTATTCTGGGCATACCAAGCTTCTAGTTCGAAACACCAAGATGTTCTGTATAGCATTTAAAATCATATTGCATTATATGACGACTTTTGTGTAATTTTAGTTTAGTTGACGGTAAACGATGAAAGTTTGCTGGTGAAAGACAAACTCAAATTTACACGAAGTCCACATCATAGTGTGTTTATTTTGTACATGCTGCTGTACTGTACTGCAAGACATTAAGAAATTAAAGCACAGCGCATTAGGGTTGGAGAAATAATATAGCAGAAAAGAATACTTTATTAGTATATTTGTGCAATTAAACAATTTGTAATAATTTGTTTTATTAATATAAGAATATTAATATATTAGATAAGTGATTTATAGTAGTTATTTTGTTTTTTTTCTTTTTTTTAGCTTTAAGTTCGTTGAGCCCAACCAAAAAAATTTGCATTTTTGGAGTTTCAGAACAGAATACACGACAAATCTAAATTAATAATTAATCATACAACAAGAGATTTTATGTAGAAATTTTTTGTGATGTTCCATAAAAAAAATGTTTTTTTAAATAATTAAGTAAATTCTCTAATGTTAAACAAATATGTATATGTGCTAAATTAAAACAACGTAGGACCTATATGGAATTTCTTAAAAGATTATAGCACTTAATGTTATGGATCCATGTCTGTTAAACACAACAGTGAGCACTTTGCAAAACCATTTCCTTTTCCAATGTTTTTTTCGACTATTCTATCGTCGGAAGTGTCTTTCGTGATATGCAACCCATTCTTCTTATCCAAGGAACAAAGCTTATGTAGTAGATTCTACTAGTGTCTGATGGACTGAGAGATTATTTATCATTGTTTCCATATATTTTCATTCATTCATTGTAGGTATCTTACACGCACTATGTGAGCACACTTTCATAAATAAAAATGCTTTCAAAAAGATGTTCTAAGAGACACTCTTGTGAGAAAGACGGAATGGAGTGTGAAAAATGTGATTGAATAAGAGAAAAACCTAAATTAGGAGTCAGAATTTCTAACAAAACCAATTTGAAGGCACATCATTAAACTGAATTTGGTAAGGAAGAAAAGTGCAAAAGTTTTCCGGGAGAGTTGAGTAAGAGCTCCTAATTATTCAAGAAAAAAATATAAAAACAAGCTTCTATTTTGCAATTTCTCATGTAAACGGACTTTTCTTGTCCTCCCATTCATTCGCACAGACATTTTCCCGCAGACGTCCTTATGAATGCCCCGTACACAAGTATTCAAATTTATATGCAATAGACACTTGACAGAAAATTTATATAGTTTCTTCGTAAAGAGATTATGAAACTTCTTGTAGCTAAGTATACATTGTCATATTTGCAGAACTGTGTGGCAAATGAAAACACAAACCCCGGGCAAAGTCTTCGTGTGGAGTTGTGTAACGTAGAAAATTCTTCGACACTATAAAAGTTTGTTCTTGCAGAAAATTTGTGGTTATCGCCATAGTGTCTGTACATAGAGTGTTGGATATTTAAATTTCAATTTTCCTTCGAGTTTCCTCTATGGCCGACAGAAGAATTTGTTTGTTCTGCTAAGGCATAAAGTACGGGTAAAATCACACCACAGGGTACACATTCTCTTGCCCCGGAAAACCTCTTCAAACAGATTCCCAACGAAATTTACCTCGCCTCCTTTTCTTCAATTAAATTGCATGCTATTGCGCTATATATACATGTATGTGGCTATGTATTATTGCAAATTAAAGAAAAAAATAACACTCTTAGCACAATATATTTACTTCTCAAAACTTTAAAGTAATTTTTAAGTTAGTATTTCATAGATTAGCTATGTGTTTGCAGTCATATATGTTAAATTATTAGGGGAGATCATATTTTTAAAGTTACACGACTTGTGAAATATAAGCAAATATTCTTAAATATTTATCTTCAAATCAAAATTGTCCTATACTTACATATATACACTAAAAATATAATCAATAAAATACGAATTAAAATGAAAGGAATTTCAATTTTTTTGCTTTAGTATCATGATAGGGGAAAATGAAGTTGAGTGGAACCACTACAGAAATAGCTGGACCGTGGTGAAACTATGAATAGTTAATAGCTTTAGGTAAATATACAAAAATCATAGAGTAATTCAGGATTGTACGAAATTTTTTTTTAAATATCTCACTTATGATGTTATATTAATAATATTTTGTAAAATTGAAATTGCTAATATATGAAAAAAAAATTATTCATTGTCAATATGTTCATCATAAATCCTCTCCCTCTTCCTTTTCCTTTCAATAAGTAAAAATTTGCTTAGTTTTCTCATTTCTGGACCATTATCCCGAGCTTTCGCTTGCCGTAGTGGTGAGCTAAAATTGATTTCTGAAAGAATAAGGCGTCCATATACAATGCCTGAATTGAGTTTCTCATTGATTTTTATGCCTTTTGTGTTGTTGTTTGCTAAAATGGTTCGCATTTGCTTTTGCACTCTTTTTTCCACAAACAATGTAACACTTTGTACTCCTTCATTCAATTTACGTGAATGTGTATCCACCCCAGTGCGCCTTTTGACTACGGAAATTTAATAAAGTGATACAACAATGGTAAATTTTTGCCATGTAATATAAAATAAAATTGTCCTCCTTGGAGAATATATAAGAGATGGTACAATATGAATGGATATTATTCAAGATTAAAAGAAAAGGCACCCAATATACTTTGTATGTGTGGAAAAATAATTTTTTTGTTATTAAATGAAGAGACTTTCTCTGTTCATATTTGTTTCAGATTTAATAACAAATATGTTTTAAAAATTTTAGTAATATGAACAATTGTGCAAATTAATTATATACTTTAAGATAAGAATTCTCGAAGACACAGGTAACATTTTCAAATCCATTTCCTCATACTCCTATCAGAAAACGTTCAATAAAAATATAAAAGTATAATTTATATAACACTACCTTTGACTCAACATGTTGCAACTTATCTCCATTCATTACATTATGCCACATCGTGAGTTGAACTGAAACCTTGCAATTCAATTGTAATCTTATTAAACTATTAGCAACCTAATTAAAGTATTATCCACGGAATTTCTCACTGACTAATTCATTTCATAAAGAGCTTCCATTTAACAAGTTAATTACAATTTAGCAAATTCCAATTTTATCCTTGTCAAATGTTGCGAGATAATAAATATAATCTACCTACTTCTTCCAATTTAATTGTCAACTCTCACAAACGCTATTTCGTAACATATCGCAACTTGAATTGAGTTCTACAAAATCCGATCAAGCTCTTTGAATGTCTGCTTCTGTATCTGTCAGAGTCATAGTTAATGCAGTTAATGTAGTATAATAAATAAAAGTTTATTTACATTTACTTCTTACTAAATTGTACTATTATATATAAAATATTAAGTCGTTTCTTAATAATTAATTCTTATAACACATGAAATCGATTAGAAGCCAAAATGAATATCCTTGTGTAAAAATTGAATCTAAAAATCAATGCCGAATGTGAAAAGGTAATTTTAACTTTTTTTTTGGGATAATGATAACTAATCACAGAAACTGTCTTTTTTTTTTCAAGCAAAAATCTCTTTCTTGGTGAAAAGAAACGTGTTATATCTCTTCTATTTGCTGCTTTGCGGTTTCTCTTCGATGTCTTCGATGTTGGTTCTTCTTTTGAAAACTTTGATAAGACATTGATACTCTTAATGTCTACATATAAAACCTGTAAAGCAATTGTGGATGATTCGCAAACTTTTATGATTAATCCCTAGAGCAAAAGAATCATCTCTGGTGTTGAATCACCTTTTCACACTTTTCTCATTTCTCCATGCCAACACAGGAATGTTGAGGAAAACTGAAATATAGGTACATAGATATTTTACACACATTCCATTTCTCTCCCCCAAAAATATCATTTTCTGCATCAATGATTTTCCATTTTCTTGGATCATCCTCAATATTATGTTACATTTTCACACACTCCACGAGCAAACGCATTGATGGATTTGATCCCTTATCGCATACATCATCCCTTACTGGGAGTGTGGGATCTTTTGCCACATAAAATACATTACGAAGAGTGACTGTAGAAAAAACAAGGCGGCTTTATCTCTATGTTGCACTGAAGGTACTTCAAACTTCTACAAAAGTTGTGAGACAACAAGACAAAATAAAAGCTGTGCTTCTGAAAATCCTTCTTTACTGGATTTTATACTAATACAGAATCTTGCTAAATACAAAGATTTTCTCTAAAATTCCCTTTACAATATTTAAAAAATTAATTAATTTATAATCACTTTTAATATTTATGTTCTGAACAATATAATTCTGAAAGAACAAAAAAATTAAATTAACAACAATAGCAACAATATTGAATTTTCACCGTAAGTATACATACATACATATGCAATGCACATAGGTATACAGGTGCAAACATATGTACATATATGCATATATACAATACATATGTATATGAAAAACTCATTGAAGTGCAATCCAATTTGCTGCGGGGAATTAAATGTCTTGTGCACATGAAGTTTCAAACAAGTAAAGTGAAGTGTGAGGAACAAAATTCTGCATTAGTGATAATTACCAGATGAATTTCTGCCACCACCATTTCACCGGTTTTGTGCTACCAACACCATTTTCTGTTTAATATATATTTGACAGGGAATATAAATTAATTCGTAGTACTTTGGAAATGCACTGCGGTGGCAATTGTAAAGGAGAAAGTCTCGAAAAGCAGTGCCATGAATGAGATTGTAATGAAAATCCCTACTATATGTATATATGAAATTTAATATTCGCCCGCATCTTACTCATACCCCTTAGTGACTCCCCCATCACCAAGCCACAGGGCTGTATAGAAAATTTTCCTTCACGTCTATGTACCCATTTAGGGAAGTGTGCTTAAATAGGCAACTTGGAGAACATGTGGCAAGTGTTACAGGAGAATTTGTGTGGCAGGAGATGAAATCATGGGGAGTTTCGATCTCTGAAACTTTCCTTACATCGCAAAGGAGTTCTGTTCCGTTTCTTACTATTATATTGCAAATTAGAATTATTTGTATATACTCTCATCCCCATAGTCTGAGTCACCTTCACTTTGTTGTTAAATAGAATTTGTGAGATTGAATTCTCAGGAAGATGGAATCATACACATATGTGTAAAGTATATAGTGTAATGTATTTGGATGAAAAACTTGCCTTTGAACTAAACCATTTAATTGGAATATTGTTCATATATTGATTCATTGCTGCGTCGCTGCCAATTCCCAGCACAAGGATTCGTACAAGTACGAAACTTCCCTTCATTAGGACAATGAAGAAAAATGGATGGGGAAATTTCTCGCACTGTTCAAATAGCGGCTGTAACTCGCGAGGCGGATACCATTGGAAAGTTATGGTGGTTGTTGAATGTGTTATTTCGCTCTTCCTCTCCCAAAATAAAAGATATACGCAAGCAGGAGCAAATTCATAAATCTAATTTAATTATATTTCGCCGGATGGTCTCTGTACTAGCATATACACAGGCATACAATTCCCATCGACTTCCTCCTACCCTTCCTAACTGTTTTCAACCTCTTCGCACGAAAATTCACCAACTATATGGTGCACGTATTGTATATAGCGACGGATGATAGGGATGAGGATTGAATTTGAGAAAGGGAAGCATTTTGCTATGTTTATCTGTTTATTTTGTACCACGCTTTCAATGTTTGGGGTTTGGAGATTCTCACATATATGTATGTATGTAGATTTTTAGGCAAAGAAAGCTAATTTAATTGTATCGTACTGTGCTATAGTACACCATAATATGTACAATATGCCCATTAGTTTATTAGTTATTATTTCACATGAGTGCAAATACCAAGTATTGTAATTTATTGTTATAGAATTACGTCGTGTGCAATTTGTATGACCCCAAATTACAAATTTCCGGTGACTTAAAAAAGGATTTTGTCCAATTTATTACAGTCCAATATATTCGAAACGAAATGATAATAATTTTGAATGTACCTAAGAGTCCTAAATGTTAAAAGTGTGAGCTTTATGTGGACGATGGTATTTTATGGTTCACTAAACATCAATATAACGTCATACTTTACTTATTTTTTCACATTCATAGTTCAGACAGAATGAAAGCTTTATTTGCGAAAATTTTCGGGGAAATTGAAAATTTTTAGCAACCGGCAGTCTGAGAGTCCATGAATCAACCTACCGCAGACACCACCACTACAACCTGAATTTTAAGGAGGCTCCATCATTTATCTGGTCACGTCAAGGAACAGAATCACGCATATCCTACTGTCTTTTCTATAGTACTATTCCACATTTCCCCTCCTTGCCCGTAAATGTTGGTATGGAGAAATCAAAATGACAGTTCCTATTTTCCCCAAAATTACTTCCAAAATCTAAAATCCCACTTGCGTATGTCATAAACGCAAACGCGACTCGGTTGATTTATCAAGGGTACTCATGTATTCGCTTCGAGTATCCACATCGCACCCCAAACCACTTGTGAGGCACTTCCCGGTTCCTGGCATCACGGTAGGATGGTAAAGTCAGTATGAGAGAGGGGTGGCAGCGAATGTGAAGCAACAGAAAAGACGAAAAAAAATTGTGCCTTTTCCATTAGAGCTCCATCAGTAAGAGCTGTTCACACAGCTATAAGTCAACCTCTTTAGAAATTGATTCCATCTGGGTGGGGTTGCCTTTGTGGGGCTTCGCTCCTTTTAAAGCCCCTTCAATTAGCTCCTGATCAATAATAGATATTACTTCTCTATTTGGGCAAATTTGCTGCTCGATTGATATTTTCACACTAGAATGGGTTCCTTGTTTCAGTAGTAACACCTCCCGATGGAATTGAATAAACGGGTAAAATTTTATTATAGAACACAAAGAAAGACTGATTTTATTCTGTTCTCACCTACCTATAGCTCTCCCTCATTTAATTTGAAAATTATGAACTGAATTCTAAATTATTTCTCGTTGATTCAGCGTAATATAATATCAAAAAAGGACCAAAAATCAAGAATTTCTTGATATAAACTGATCCAAGAAAATACTTTCATATATTGGTTAAATATAATAAAATTTATACGTAAATAATTAAATAAAGGTACCCACATCAGTTGAACTTGTCAGTCCATATAGGATACAACATATTCGGGAAGTCATGATGGTGCTACATTTTCCTTATCATTTTCGCATACAGAGTAATATTGCATCTCAGGAGGATTTCAATTTAATTCTAAACTATTATATACATATGTATACCTAGTAAAGCACATGAGAATCTTAACTCTCCATATAAAGCATATAGTACAAGAAGCTTTCCTAACATTGGTGTTTCATCCATTTGAGAAATTTCTCTTTCTAGAATTTATTCCTTCCCTTCAGGTCTCGCCTAAAAAGTCTCTTCTATCTGCCTGTCCCATGGAGAATTCCTCTTAAGCACCCCGGTCCCATCTCTCCCAAAGTATATTGTATGATTTGATGAAATCAAAAGCTTCCAGCCAAAATTCGATTCTATTCGATTTTCGCGTTAAGGATTCTCAAATGCCGTATACCGCTCTTATTCGATGTGAATGTAAGTCAAATATCTTTTGCGGGAGGTGGGGGTGGAACTACACATAATAGTCGATGGAATTGAACATGAAAAGGAGGTGAATGATGGAAGAAATACATGAGGGAGTGTAATACACTGATGATTGCACTCTCTCTCTCTCTGATGCTCCTAGACGCTCCCCAAGAGTTCCACGGAATGGAAAATCGACATGTCAAGTCTCATAGAATGCATTAGCGAGATAAAATTTGAATGAAAAGAGGATTTATTTTGTAATAATCATAAAACATTCCCGCACCTACATAATATCATGTGCAATCATTCAGCAATTAGCTAATTATCTTCTATCTAAAATTATTCATCAAAAAACTTTGATTTAGTGAGATTAAATGTTACAATTTTAAAAATTTATATACATATCGTATTATGCAAAGTATATCATAAAAATAAAATAATTGGTTCTAATTTTCTTTCGGTTTTTCATACCATCCGTTATAGTATGGTGGGTAACATCAGCCGTAAAATTTAGCTGGAAAATGTATATTGATAAACTAAATAAAATCATTGTGCTCATGTATGTATAGTAAAAACATTTATATAGTATATAGTAGGTATAGCTATAAATCCCATAAATATAAATGAATAAAACAATATAAATAAAAAAAAGTAAGACTGTCCGAAAAATTGTTTGTGTCTGGAAGCAGCTGGCATAACGCGAGGATTAAATCGACAAGCTTACACAGTAATTTCATTAAGGGTCAACAGAATAATTTAATGCTAAGCTGTAAATTATGCTAAAATTCCCAGACTGAATTATTTACGAGAAAACATCAGAGATCGAGGCATGGCGTCGGTGGGGTATGAGATGGGAAAGTGACACACATGCCAGTTGGAGAGAGGTTTTCCTATGGAAAATAAACTAATGGTGGGAGGATAAGTATTTTCCTGTGTAAAAGCATTTCATCCCCATCTTTCATCTGTTCTCCACGTTCTAACCATTCACCCCCAATCCATTCATTATACCGTAGACAAGTTTTTTTTGTCGCGTTCGAGGTGTTTCCCGGGAGTCCCCTTTGGCTCAAAAATACTGCAAATTCTTCTTTATATCACACTTTCCGCTCTAATACACTTTGGTAGGAGAATTAATTTGGTGACACCTCATCAGGAATGTTTCCAGCAAAACCGCACATCGCGACGTCGTAGGAGGGCGGCTTTTTACAATGATACACTTCTTAATATACCTAGCTTTGAGTATCTATACATTTGAAAAAAAATACTGCTCTGTATCAAAGTTCAAAACGCTCTCTTGAAAATCAGCAAAGTGTTATGACAGCAGATATTTTCATCATATTATAAGGTATATAATTATGTACATGTATAATATATCTGAGAGCTGTCTGAGCGTAGCAATTTAATTGAAAATATATTGTACGTACAAAACAAATTTTTTTGAGAAACATTATATAAGATTGGTTAATGAATAAGGTCCTTCCTGTTTCGAGTATTTTGAGTTATATCGTTCATAAAATATTCCATACAATATATTTTTTCTATTAATTTACTCAACCAATTAAGGATAATAATGTAGAATAGGTTTTGGTTATTTTTCGTATATGAAAAATTTTGAAATTCAGGAATTTTACCTAGTTTTGAACCTTATAAAACGTCTTAAAGTTTTCAGGAGCACACGAAAGCTGTATGTGAAAGAAACAGTGCAAAAATATGTCATAAAATTTCGAGGCACATAAAACTCGGCAAAAAAAGAATGACGAAAAAATTCAATTGAATTCCCCGATCCAACAAAAAATATTTCGACGGGTACACAAATATAAATAAAGGAATTTTAAAATGTGACGACACATAGTGGAAAGCATATTTCACATTCTATATGTCTCGCCTTTTATGCTCACCATTCACACTTTGCAGAAAAGCTCTTGGATGGATGAATAAAAAAAATGAATCAATGGTGCGAGTGTGTGTGCACAAAATCACTGAAAGGGTGTCAATTTACAAATCGTTTGTCGATTTTGTCTTATATTTCTTCAGTTTCATCCCCCATCTCCACCATTTCTGTCGAATCATTCACGTCGTAGCTCTTAATAGAAATGACAATTTTTCTTGTTCATTCTACGAAATGCCAGGAAGACAAATATTCTTCCGCCAATGTCGACTTTGAGATATGTACAAAATCCATTTCATGCATCCATCAGTCCATCATTTGAGTTTTCTCTATCAAACCTTCTCATGTACATATTTTATTTGCTACCCTCGCAATTACGATTTTCAGGCCTGGTGAAAATGTACAAACAGAGAAAAATGTAAATGATTTTTTTGAAAAGAAATAAAGTCATGTTGTTCGCGTTTCATTAATGTAAAACTTTGAATGAGTAGATATTTAGAATGGCGATTCAGTTCTCATTCAATATACATATGCAGATGTAGCTCAATTTCTCAAAAAGTTTATTCGAAGCAAAAAAAATATCACAGAAAATGAAGAAATATTCACAATTAAAGAAATGAATACGCGGACGGAATCATCCAGTGTTAATCTTTTCCTAATTTTTTTTTTCAATTTTTAAAGTCAAGTGATATCACAGAATATCTTATTTCCTTAGTCTTTAAATTGAATATTAAATTACCTTTACTCAAGAAAAGACAAGAGCATTTTAAATTTACAAATAAATACTCTTTAGCATAAGAAGATTTAATATTAAAATCACATTAAATTTCTCCCATGGAGTAATGGCCTTTATGCAATTGGATGTGTCGCATCTCAACAAAGTGGCATTTGTGTGAAACGCACATGCAAACCCACTCAGTCATAGTTCGAGTATACAATATCTCATTATCTGCTATTCACCTGGTAGGTATGGTACGTCTGTTCCTCGAGAAATCGTTCACAGGAGGTGCACCTGGTGGCGTAAGTGGATGTGGTTTTGGGGTGGCGTCAACGTATGTGTGTGTCATTTTCCTGGAAATTCCGACACATTAGTCCCCCGTCCCCCACTAAAGCCGCCAATCCTAAATAATACCGTACCCTACGTACTTAGTTTGTGAAGGGTAGCTCCATCCACTTGGCATTCTGGGCGGCATACACGAAATCATCGGCATCGGCGCCAGCTGCTGGTATGATTGTGTATCCTTTCCGGGTCTCACTTCTCATGCACTAAACATTCCATATAGTACCTTCCACTCCTCATGCAACAACTGATGAATAGAGCCACGAATCCCTGAGATGGTTGGGCAAATTTTACTTTCCACCTGTCTTTTGCACACACAACACGCTCATTCTGAGTGTCTGGGCTCGGTGATGTGATGAATCACACATAGACCAAAGAGACGAGCCAATGTGGCTCCTTTCCACTTTACCTCCGCTATGAACATCAAAAATCAATTTCTGTATGTTAAAGAACGACTATATATGATCAAAGCAAAAACACATTTTCTAAAGCACAGCATCAGCATAATAAAAGCATATATATATTTTTTTAATCCTATAACTAAATTACCGAATTTTTATGGGTGAAAACTCTTCTTTGAACAAAAAGAATTCCTTTCAAAATCTGAATGAAAAATGGTAAAAAAAAATTACAAGTTTAATTTTGAGGAACGCTCTTTAAGACAAAAGATTCGAAATCATCCATCCATCAAATATTCCTTTGCAGTCGTTGCATTCTCATGGAAAAAAGGAATTTCTGTGGCTCACCAGAGAATTCACGACAAACCTTTAACCCATTTAAAATTACTCTTTCATGTAGAATTTTGAATGGATTTTTTTATACTTTATGCTTACGGTATCCTTGCCAACACTGCACCGTGGAGAAAGGTGCCTAACACAGCACGAATTACCTACCCAGTATCCTCCCCAGTGTATACCCACATTTCACTGTAGGTTCAATAGAGGATATCGAAGTACCGAGCAACAACAAAAAATCCTCGTGAAACACACATGCTCCCCATTCTGGCGGGTGGAATAAAATTAGTTTTATCTGTCAGCACAAAATGTTTCTGCCACACGGTTAACCAAAATTGTGCGGATAATGCGGGTATAATGACGATGCTTTCATTAAAATCACTCATAGAGCATAGTATTTTTTTTTTCAACCAAAGATGGTAGCATCAATTTTTAGCACCGTTTTACCCAACTCCAATTTCAATGCAAAATTTATATCAGGGCGCATTTCCTTATGGGAAAAAACGGTGAGCACGGGTACGGAAAACAATCAAAAAGGAGCCGCTATTTATATGATATTCAGATATATACATAGGTACCTGTGCTTATATGTACATACGTAAATAGGATAAATATTAGATGAAATTTATTCACACACGTCGTAGAATTTATTTTTTCACGCCCATCTTCCAGTGAAAGACTTCCCGAAATGAACACCCCGCGCCCCCACGGGATTTTTTTGTTGCTCTCCATCTCTCCATAATCGGATTTCTTTTCCAATCCTCAACCTCTCCCTTAATATTCTCTTTTTCCCTTCCCTTTTTCACCGTCATCCTGTAAAACATTTTATTTTCCTTCTTTTTTTTTCCTATGTTTCTTTCCTCAGAAATATGTGCACTATGTATACATTTTGTTCAGGCTACGTAAATTCATACGATGAGGAAAAACTTTTAGAATATAAATTAAGAGAAGGAAAATATAATGACTTTTATGAAATCTGAATGGAAATTTTTCATTTTTCAATGAAGGCAAATCTCAAACACCAAGTGCTCTAACTCATCAATTTTACAATACAACTTCAATTGTACACATCCACACACAAAAGACATGTGATTTAAGGAGCATCATCTTCAGCATTAAACTTAATAAATTCAAGACGATGTATTGTGACTGGTGTTCTCTGTAACTGAATTGTATATGATCGAGACATTGCGATGTCTTTGCAAATCAGAAATCACATCCGTACGAGTGCCTTTCATGCTCATAAGATCAATATTGGTATGAATCATGGAAGGATGTCGTGACTTGAAATCGACGTTAAATTAGCACAATGTGACAAATCGGATGTGTGAATGTGGGTGTATTTTGCGGATATATAGTTAAACGTATCCACATTCAATGGCATTGGGCGTAGAAAGTGGATTGAGTCTCATACCGACAAACTACCTCCTAGCTCTTTTTCCCAGCATATTGAAGCACCGATAAGATGGAAAATAAATTGTCTATTTGGATTTTCAGAGCTACTCCCAGTCACCGTGCTCCTTCTCACGATGATGATGCCAAAGACGTGGGAAACTGGGTGAATCTGCACATGTGAAGGAAAAACAAGAAAGCCAAGAGGCAAGCAATGAGTACTGAGGGTAGAAAACCACCGAAATGTGATCATCGTCGCTGAAAATTATACTATCGCATTTTACTAACAACGTCACGTATTTCTTGCTAGCGAGAAATATTTTGGTTCAACATCCCCTGCATTTCTAACTCAGAGATTCATCGAAAAATTAATTACAATTTAGTTAAGAATTATTGTCCCTAATAAGGGTATAGTCAAAAATGAAAATTGTTAAGCGTATTTTTTTATACATTTATACAAAAAGACAGATCTTTTTGTAAAAACTAAGACTTAATTTTTTTTATATAGCACGCTATTTTTTTTAAATAAGAGCTAAAAATCTTATCTCTATAATTTCTACTGTGAGTCGAAAAAAATCTCACGAAGAATAGCAATTTTCAATTAAGTTCACCCACCAGTTTTCTGTTGTCTTTTCTTTCCTTTCACTGCTGGGAAAAATCCACTGAAATTATCCTTTTTGTCTCTCAACTCGTTTAATTTTCTTTGCTTTTGACTGTATTTCTTTCAAACCAATGCTATGTACTGTACATATACCATACTTCAATGACAGACAGAGAAGAAAAAAAACTAACCACCAGATTTATTTAATTAAATTCCGATTTGTTTTATTTTTAATGGTTTCTCGGGGAATGTAAAAACCCCCCAGGAAATAGCCCCACATTAATTAAATGGAACTCTTCTTGATGGTATTGGCGATGAAGTCTAGTGGATTTGTTCATCATATTTCTACAATAAAATACATAGCAAATATGCTATGTACATATTAGGTATATCCACAGCACAGAAACCGTATAACTACAATTCAATATTTTATCTATATAATAAAGAAAGGTCTGTTTGTTGGTAATCAGTCGTGTTCGGCTATACAAATCTACACCGTTTGACCGATCGTGATGAAATTTGGTACAGAGGCTCCTTATATCAGGCGGTTTCGAGTGGCCGTATCCATTTCCCCCCCAAAGCCCCCCTTCAGGTAGCCCCCATATAAAAGTCATGTATTTTTTGCGAATTTTTGAATTTCCCGCCCGAAATGTTGTATGAAAATGATTTCTTCTCTTTACAAATTTTTCTTTTGGGATTGATAAGTGGCCCTAATCTACCTTTAAACCTTCTCAATTTATTTTCTTTAAAATTTGCGCGAAGCGCAACAAATCCCCGCGAAGCGGGGCGAGGTAAATTGGAGCGAAGCGACAATTTACCTCGTTCTTAATATAACTTTTGGTATTTGTGATATGATACTGTTGGTTTATTTTCTAGAAAAATATGTGCACAAGTTTTAAGGGGCGAAAAAGTAGTTTTTTCATACAAAAAATAAATAAATTTTAAGATATCTCGTAAAAATTTAACATTTCATATAGAAACATAAATAGTTTTTTTTTATTCAGTAAATGTGCAATTAGTATTCATGAAGGATGGAAAGTCGGCAAGTGTCCAGAGCCATCACATAAAAATGTTCGTCTCATCTATCGATATATAATGTATCACATCATATTTTTTTTAATATTTAAAATATAATTTTTAATAATTAAAATTAGATATATACAAGCAAATTGATTTTTTTTTTAACTAGAAGTGAAATTCCCCTTGACCCTAAGTCTTGGCGACGAGGACACAAACGACATCCTATTGGAGATGAATGGAGGGAACGACGTTGCTGTGGAATATATAAGCAAATATTGCATATTTCCAAGCATCCATTCGGGTCGAGTTACCGTTTAGTTTAATCCCATTATAGTACATAACAAACAATTTGGTGGGTGCTACTATCTACATGAATTACCATTCCACTCTACATGATGGACACATACTATATCATTCATCATCGTGCCCCAGCACAGCACCAACAACTCCATGTGGATATTCCCGGGTACTCACCATGCTCTGAGGAATCTTGTGAAATATTTCTAAGTTATTTAAAGATAACACACTTCAAAATTGCGCAGGGTAAATTATTTCTTTATTAAAAGGAGAACTCTCATCAACTTTTATTAAAAGTGAGCATTCTTAGGAGAGGAAATTTATTAGGTTGATGCAAATTTTGCGTTTAATGGAAGGGGTGTGATTCAAAACTTTCAATTAAAAAAAGCGTCATATGGATTATTAAATTATCAAACTTTATGATTTTCTAATTTATACTGCGATATATAGTTGGTATACCACTTGTATTTCAATACATTATTCTCAGTACAACCTATATATAAATAAAATAGCTTCTTTGAAGAGCAAATCTTCCTTTTTCACATACATATTGTACATCAAAAACTTCCGTTAAAACCAAACGATTGATGTTTTTGCCGATTTTTTTTGCCCTTCTTTTTTCCCCCCGTCCAACATGCCCAACTCATAAATATAAATGCTTTGATGTTATTTTTGTGCTATAATCTATTATTTTTCTGAAAATTTACCTTAAAATCTCCTTTATGTTTTCCTTCTCAACCATAGCTTTGAATTCAGTTATGATGTTCTTGGGAAAAGGTTCAATTGAAGAAGAAAATCCTTAAGCAGTTTTTTTTTCTCTATACCTACACATTTTTTTTTACATAATTTTCTTCTGTTGAGTAATTTCTTCGTTACATTCTTTTTAAAGCATTTAATTCGGAAAAGCAATATAAAATAAGGGAATTCTTTCCGAAAGATACTAATTTATAGGTAAACTTAATTAGAAAGTATAAAATGAAATTCCTCAGTGTGGATGGAAGATATTTTCAAATATCCAATTTACTTTATTGCCATCTTTCTTTACATTCTTTTCCAAGTTTGTGGAATTACCCTCACAAGAGGAGTGAGTATTAAAAATAAACTCACTCACAGGATTATTATCAATAACTGATAAGGTAAGCTGAAACACGAATATATATTGCCTTAAGCATCTCATTTTAGCTTGAAAAAGAAATTACATTATATGCTACTTTTATTAAATTCATTTCAATTCAATTTTCATTCACCATACATGTCCTTCGTACACTAAAGTTCAAAGGGCATGTGTAAGTATTAGTAACAATTTAATTTCAGGAAAAATTTTCTCAATGAAATTTATATAAAATGCTATAGAAACCAATATATCTAAGTACATAGGTATCATTTTGAAGAAATTAAACCTATAAAAAAAGTCCTTTGAAATAGTGATTGTAAAAAGGTTCTGTACTGTCCGTTCTGTCCCGTCATCCCTGAGGCAATTTTATACCAATATAACATTAAATTTTATATATACATATTGTATATGCATGCACGTATAGCCGAAATAAGATACTCAAACATGGAATCTCTATAGCAAAGATGGGCGAGAGACAAAAAGAGGAAAGAAAGCCAAATCACAGAGAGTAAATAAAACCAAAGTAAAACATCCAAAAGCCTTAAGGGTTTAGTGTCTTTGAGGACATCATTACCCTGTGAGCTTTTCCGCTCTCCAGCCCATTTTCCTCCATTCGCAAACCACCCATGAACCATGAGTCCATATATAAATGCGAAAATGTAAGACGCTATCAGTGCCATGTCTTTACTACCATGTATATTTTTATTGAAGGGATCAGATTACATCTTGTCAAAAATCTGTCCAACAACATTGTCTTATTGGAAATAATCGCTCATCCACTGAGAGATGATTGTTATCACTTTAGCATCCTCCTTTTCCACGAGCTTTCACAGCGAATCACTCGGTCGGGCTTTGTCTTTATGCGAGAAATGGATAAATTGTTCAGAAAATTCTCTCCCATTTTTCATTTTCTCCCTTCATGAAATTGTGTCTTTATACATACATATATTACATTAGGTATATATTGTTTAAAGAAAATATTAAATTATCCTGCTGAATGAGACAAATTGCAAATTTCCTTCTTTTACGGAGCTGAGCAACCCAACTGCGTATTTCAAAAGGATATCAAGCACAATGGGAACAACAATTAATACTTTTATGACTCTTACAGAAAATGGTCTAGCTCTAGGAAAGTTAATAAATTTGGCAGCGTCTTGGGACGCAATAAAATTGGTATAATAATCAAATAGGAAATTCTAATAATAATCTCATATTTTAATATAATTCCATTTATGTCGTATGCGGAGAAAACCTCTTTGCCAGATTGAATGCAATAATTTTATATTAAAATATGAAGAAAATTAGACGACGGCGGGTGGATTTTCCCTTTTTGCTTCGTTTAAAAAAAAGTCTTCAAAAGCTTCAACAAAAGTACTTTAATCAATTTTTTTTCACAATCCCACCCCAAGCATTATCCTTTCAATCGTTTTAATATCATTCCCGAAAAGCTAAAAGGGGTCCCCTTATGCACTGATAAAATAAGGAGAGAGATACAAATGTGATGAAGGTGAAGAACAATAGGCAGTCAACATTGAAAAGTGGTGATTCTTTTCAAATTATCCCCCTTTGTCAACTGAATCACATGGGCATACAATCCGTAAACCCTCGCAAAGGCAGAAAATTTTTTCTTCTTGTGTACAATTCAACGTGGAGAAACACTCCTTTATTTAAGGACCCCCACAGAAGGAAGACGCATACCCACCCAATAAAATCCTATACACACTTCTTAGCATCCCAATTTCACAGCTACCCTCTAAAACCATACCCAAAGACGTAAAGGGTGTATGTGTGTAAACTCTTATGGAAATTGAATTAGAGTGATTGTTGAGAAAGATGAAGGAGAAAATAGCCCTTCAAGTGCTGGAACCCCCCTAAACTCAATAAAGTGATTCCCGAGGTATTTTCCCTACTTCATGGATGCAAATTATATAAATTGCTCATTGTCTTCAGCAATCTAAATGTAAAATACTTATAGAAATTTCATCGCTAAATTAACGTGAATTCATAAAGGTTGCATTGTGAACTGCAGTTGAGGGAAAAATTAATATTTTGATAAAGCTTCTTATAGTGCAAGTTGACTCACTTCCAGTGATTAAACTTTGAAATTGTTCAAATGAGAAATTCCACCCACTTTTGCAGACTCAATTCAAGAATCTCTTCAACTACCACATCCCACCCCTCAAAGTCCAACGGGCTACTTCTTCGTAGCATTAAATCATCCGGAACCTGAATGAGACTCTAATAAGATATGAATGAATAAATGGTACAATGAGCGCTATATGAAGGTGCTCTATGATAAAAGACCCCAAATGAGATGTTAAAGCTTCACTATTTTACGTAACATTATAGAGAAGTCCAAACATTAATTTTTAATTTCGGCTTTTATGTCTATTTTGAACTTTTCAACGATTCAGCAATGACGAGAAAAACCTGTGTCTCAATACTCATGGAACCTATAAGTGTTGTCTTTAATCTGGAGGTAATCCTGATTTTTTTATCTAGGCAATCAAGAAGTCAAAATCTTTAAATTTTAAATCCAGAATAGGTCAAGAATAAATATGAACAATTTGCACCCCTTGCTACCTCCTAAATGTTTGGTGAAAATATTTTAAATTTTTGATTAAAAATTTTAAACAATATCTTGAGTTTAATCCTAAAATGAAATTCTCCGCACAAAAATTATACGAAATTCCTCATTTTCACCACAATTTAAAATTCTGCGGTTGCAACCTCCATACATAATTCGCTCATATCTACCCGTGCGTCCTTATATACGAGGTATATTGTACCTACATTTAATATAGGTACATATATTTAATTAATTACCATTCTCCACCAACCCACTCTTAACTCAAGATTTTTTGTTCTGTATTTTGTGTAAAATATGTAGTCTTAAAGCAGCTGAAGCTGGGTGTGTTTCCAGTTCGTTACGCTTTTTAGAAAATGCACTTTAGACTTATTATCATTTCATTTGAATTCATTATCAAGTTTGAAAAACAAAAAGCAATTTATAATTAAACCTTATTTCAACCGCGCATACTAAAGCACTTTATAAAAATGTTTTTTCGTTCACCTTAAATCTCGGCATTTGCATTATACCCAATACTGTTGGGAAATCTTTTCTATATTGTGGAAAAGTAAAACAGTAAAAAAAAACTCTTTTGCAATTGAACAAAATTATTTTATTTAAAATATATTATTATTAAATAATGTGTAGATTTTTTTTTAATAGAAAAATCCATTACCTCACATTTTTCCATTTTACACTATCTATTTATTTTGTATTTCACCTTGCAGGAAGAACTGTGGTGTTGTCGTCCAGTGAGAAAAAGAAGGGAAAAGAACAGGATTTTTGCAATTTACATAGGAAGTTATAAATTGTCACAAATAAGTTGTCATACCACAGTTCTGTCTACACGATAGCACATTCTTAACAATTTTATCCATACGCCCAAAAATTTACCTTGTGAATTTAGTAGTAAGGACTATGTCCTCCAGTTATCCTATGCATAATATGATGGGGGAACAGTTAAATCGCTCAACACGGCTAATTGATCTTCCGTAAATTTAAGCTGGTGTGTTGCCCAATTATCATGATGTGTCCTCTTAAAATCCCCAACTGTTTTCCTTATTGTTGACTGAGATAACAAATAAAAGCAATGAAAACATAAATATAATCTTTCAATGAAAGTTTTCTTTTTTTTTTTAATTCATTGTATTTCAACTTACCGGAATCGGTTGAGGATCATTGAGATGAGCTCCAAGGTGCTCAAAGACATCTGGAACAAAGTCAGGTATGTCATAGGGATAGGCCGAAATGAAGGCACATAGCCCAAGGACTCCGGTGTGCCTCACACGCACCGCATTTGCTTCCCTCGATTCGGCAATAGAAGCTTCAGCCATTGTCGCTTCAACGGCACACGTTGCGGCCACGACCCGCCTTGAACTCTTGACCACCTTTGTGCGACACTTTTTCTTGAACAACTCAAGTAGTTTATCCGTTGCCGGGAGAAAGGAACAATGCAGCAATCCACCCAACACCTGAGCCGCCTTCTCCCTCACCTCCAGCACCGTATCTTCGAGCAGACGCAGCACAATTTCCTGCACAGCATCCACCCATTCAAGACGGCTCAGTACAATTGACATATTGTTGAACACCAACACCTGAAGCACATCCACTACGGCCAATCGTGCTGACCATGAACTCATCCTCGACACCTCATAAATCTTCGCCAGACATGCCCCCATGCAATCCGGAAGGGTGAGTGCCTGCGACAGCATAGCCAGGAGAGATGTACAAATCACCTGAAGCTCCGTATCTTGTTCACATTTCTCCAGACGACATGCAAACGGCAGCAATTCAAAGTATTCCGGTTGATTTCCATTAGTTGTCCTATTCAGTACACCAATTACCCAATGCGATACTGCAAGAACATCATATCATACTCATTACTACCGAAGCAACCACCCCCATCCCCATAGAAAGCTTACTTGTCTTAAAGAGTCTCACAGCCACTTCAAACTCCGTGTCAGCTTGTTTGGTTGCCCCATTGCTCCCAGAACTCCCGTCGCCACTCTCACTCCCCGCTGAAACAATAAAAGATAAATACAAAAATTTTTAACATCTCCCAATCGTAACTACAGAACGTGCAAAAACTTTATTAATTGGCTTTTCAAGTGGTGAAGCAGAGGATACTGCATGGGGGTGAGGAGACGATGAAACTCAATCAATATAATTTTGAGCATTTAATCACATTTTGCTCTTATTGAATTTAATAGGTCAATAGCATCAATTGCTCCTTGACAGGGAAACATTTATTAACTCAAAGTTAAGTTCAGTTTAATTTCAATACATCAAAGGATATATGAAGGTTCTCTGACATTGTAAATAATTGATCATAAATTGCTAAAATATTTAATTATATAATTTTGCAAACAAATTTCGCATGATGATGATTCATAAAATTTTCTGAGAGGAATAAAATACAAATAAATTAGAAATAAATTGTATATTCTCCCCCACATATTGTGGAATTTAAACAATAAAATATGATTTTTTTCTTTTTCTCCGCATGACATTTAAATGGAATATTGTGCAGAAAATTAATTTGAAAAAAAAAAAGAAAATCATCTCACCTGTCTCATTTGTAGTCTCAGCCTGCGATGTAATGGCAATTTTGGGGTATTCGTTGTAAAGAATTTGCAATTGTGGCACAATCTCATTGATAAAATCCTTCATTCTTGGACATAGGGGTTCATTGCCACCGGGAAATGTGAGATCTGCTTCGAAAATATTTATTAAAATACTCCCGAGCCGTTCGCGGACATTTTGGAAGGGATGCACAAAGTATGGGCGCAAGTAGTCGAGGAGCCTCTTTGCAATGGTGTTCATTCGCCACACGTGCTGATTGAATGGACCCTGGAGACAGTAAATTCGACTGCAGTCAATGAAGCTCGTTGTCTCCCTAAGGGGATTCTCCAGGAGAACCTCATACAGCCAATATTGCCTCATGGGGTCAATCATTTCGGCAGCTGTGGCAAAGCATGTGCCCCAATAGGCGTCCGTTTCGTTAGTCACATGATTTAAGGCATCTCGAATGAGCGGCTGTAGAGTGTCGAAGAGCTTCTGTGTTTTATCATATGGCCAGTGCTTGGTGCCTTTCATAAAACCAGCCATTATTTCTGCCGCACATCTATGATTACTCTCACACTCCTTCCCAGCAATTAACTTTGGCAAATGACTGAGAAATGAATCGTGAAAAGCATCACCGAAAGACGAACAGAGGCTCTTGATGAGGAAGAAACGTGATCTATTGAATTTATCTCTACCCTTCTTCTCCTCCAATGACCAAAATGTCACGAGTTTTTCCACATTCTTCGGATCAATGAAAAATTCGTAGATAACCTTCTCAATGGCATTCATATCGCTGTCTGTCCGATCCAATATTGGTTGCTCAGCACTGGGTGCATACAGCTGAAATTGTGGCTTCCAGCCAAAGTAGCCCTGACCACGGTGGATGAAATGTGGCTTATCCCAATCACTTTGACACTTGGGCGCCCTCTCCACATCATACTGCAACCATGCATTATCTTTCCGGAAGCCCGGCAGGAGTTTTGTATCTGGGGCCTCAACTCCAGCAATTTCAAAGGGGCTAAACGGAATTTTCTTATGTTCCCGCTTTTGCTGTGTCATGATGTAAGTCATTGTGCGTACAGCAAGTTTTCTCTCCTCCAATGAATCATTTATGAGATTCTGTACCACATAGCGTGCCACAATTTCCGGATACTTTGTCTCCGGATGCACAAGATTGAAAATCATGAGGGATGCCATTAAATTGTAACGCCAATGGAGTGAGTTGTCTTTTACAGTTTGCACGATTTTATTGAGAATGTCTTCGTATCTCTTTCTATTTTCACTGTTGCGGCTCATGAGTTTGGTATACCCCACTTGGATGTCCTCCGCGGACAGTGAAACATCGCTTGGGAGTATGTCGAGGGCTTGCTCAATGCACTTCTCGGGGATGCTCAACTCAATGGTGAGTGTTGGAAATTCATTGTTGATGGCATCAATAACAATGTCAAGAAGCTTCACCACAGATGGCTTCTCCGATAGTGTTGACTGCAGCAACGTTATCCACAGCTTCTCCACACACTCCCAATCGTGTTTCACAATCAGACGCATCCGTCTCTGTCCGTTGAGTATGTACAGGGCCCCCTTGAAGCTATCGTGATGCTCATTGGAGTCCAATCTCAAGTACGACACCAACTCATCGAGTATGCATCGATAGGAGAAGGCATAGATGGAGAAGAGATTGTACAATCTCCCTTGGGCCATTGATCTAATTGTGCTGTACTTTGATGTTGATAGTGTCAGGAGATTCCGCATGATCTCCCGATGAGTAGCTGTGAATTTCGCCCGTCGCAATTCATCGCGACAATCTTGCTGCATTAGTACTCTCATGGCAGCCACAGCCCTCAAATTTCTCCTGTGCATCGTCAATTTGTAATTCTGGAAGTGTTTTGTGGCCATGTAGTTTTTCATTTGGGTATCAAAAGCCGTGTTGTAGTGTCGACTAATGTGAACTTTATCCCATAGACCCACAATGGCCCTTAAGGATTTAATATCATCCTCCGAACATTCCATGATTTTCTTCTGGAGCTTTGAAAGTGTCTCAATGATAGCCAAGCGTACATTGCGCCCATCTGGCATTGTTATTTCCAAATTATCAAATCCAAGACTCACATCGGCACTGTAGCCATCAATAGCAGACTCCACAAGTTTCAGTGGTTCCTCATTCCATACAGGAAGAAAATTATTGCACCGAATTAGGGATGTGATCATCGTGACATCCCTTAGAATGTCATCCCTGTCTATTGTCACCTCTCCACTGATGTGCTTTTCAAATGCATCGAGAATAGGTGGTAAATACCGATGAATTAACTTCTCACAAACCTTCCGGCAGCTCTCATCCGGCATATACCATGCTATCCTATCTTGGGGCTTCATCTTCTCCCCCCAATGCCTTATCGGCAGAAATTCCGCCAAGGGCTTTGTCACAATCTCCGGGCTACTGAGGATATCTAATGTCTGCAGTGTAGCCACATTGCTCATAATATTCAAAATCATACTCCCTGCTTTTTTATTCGCCAATTTGCACTTAAATCTGCTCACTTGATCAATGATGGGAATAATACTATCGATATAGTGCACAAAGTATCTCGGATCACCGCGCATTGTGTTCATCAGGAGTATCAGATAGTACTGAACTTCATCACTCTGCTTCTCCACACTAGCAATGTCATCGTGATCACTAAAATACTTCTCCAGAGTATCAATCAAATAAGGCACAATGGAACGGAGAAAGTAGTCTCCACTGACTCTGGACATTACCCTTACGAGGCATCCAGCCAGCAATCCTGCCACTTTTGGCTCAAAGAGGTGCGATTTAATGAAGAGCTCCACCTTCCTGGCAGCGGATTTCTTTATATCATCTGAGCACTGTGCTAAAATCCCATGAGCACTCGACTGTATTAGGGCTTCAGCTACTGCTTCCAATTTTGATCGGATATTGTCGGAATCCGATTGTTCCATGCGAATAGATTCGACGGAACTCGAATCAATCAGGACGAAAATTTTATCCAAGAACTGCAACACAAAATCCCCCAAATCAGCAGATTGTTCACAGATGAGCGTCTCTTCCTCAGTTAAATCACTATAGTACAAGCTTGCTTTGCTGCAATCAACAATGGGTACCATCAGTGCAAAAGATGTAAGAAATTGCAGTACAACGGATGTCTTTTTGAAATCATTCGGATCAATTCCCGGCAGTGTTGCCATTAGAATGGGTATCACATGAGTTCGCCCCTCTGTGTATCCATTGTGCCCTGATACAAGAGGTCTTGCCACACTCACAAAGCACTGCAGTGCTGCTGTAAGTTTGTGCGGCTCAGTCAGTGAATCCAGTGTAGCATAGACGCGCTCAATAACTCCCGGAATGATCATTTCGGGTCTCAAATCAGCCAAAAGCTTAAACACCTTACCCACATCGTTTGAACCCACACGGGAGTACATAACTTGAAATGCCACCGGTTTCATGCTCACAACAAACTTCGTAATACACTCCTCCGTGAGTTTGTGCTCATCTGCAACACGACGCATCCACGAGGGTTTTCTGTATTTTTCCGCTATAAGGCGCCCTTCGAAGTATTTCACGAGCTGCACTAGTATGTCACTGAGAAAGTGCACCCACTTGCCGGAATTGGCTGGATGTAAGTACGACTCAATGGTTCCCATGAAATTATCCAAATACTTCTGACCAGATGACTTTGGTCCCAGAATCGAAACAATCCACATTGACACCGATGATGCCCAGAGACTCTGACTCCGGGAACTTCCGATATTTTTGTATACTACCGGCAAGTCAACGGATCGGAGAATTCTCGTGAACATAACTGGTAAATGGGGCTCCCAGTCAATTCTCCCAATATTGTGGCTTGCTGTGGAGGCCATTAAATTCATTATATCCACATTCCACGAAGGATTGTGGTACATATTCCACAATTTCATAAAGTCCTCCAGCCACAACTCGTGTCCCTCGTAGGGATTAAGGAAGATCCCAAGGAGATCGAATACAGCACAATCTTTCCCAGTGTCAAGGGGTTCAAGCTGTGGGTAAAGTTCATCAAGAATCTCCTGTGTGGAGGACTTGGGGAAATAATAGGCACAGCACTGGATCACATACTGCAAATTTGCTTCCAAGGATCTGTAAAATTACGAAGCAACACATCAGCGGAAAGCTTTTCCAATAAACTGGCATACAAAAAAGCTCTCTTGGGTTGGGGATTATGTAGTCCGACACCAATTTTGAACCAACCAGGCACCATAGTCATTCATATAAGCAATTCCCACGTACCAGATCATTGGATGAATTCAATGAATACAATTTGCTACAATTAGTGAATCCTGAACATGTTTTTTTCTTCTTTTATATTATGATTCTGCAAGTTTTTTTTGTAAAGCCTCAAAATATTTAAAAATTGTTCTTTATGGCAAAAACCATTATAAAACTTTTTTGAATTTATGAATAAAATAAATTTTAGGAAAAAAATCCGTCATCATTTTGCAAATCCCTAATTAATCAAAAAGAAATACAGGAATGGGAAAAAATGAATTCAAGTCAGTGTGAAGCACAAATTTAACCAAAAGATACCTTTAAAAGAATGAAAAATGAAACATAAAAATGCAAAACAGCAAAAAAATGAAATTATATTTTACGTGTCTCTATCATCCAAAAGAGGTGTCGGATCAAAACCATATTGCTGTGCCAATCTGGCCATAAGAGACATTTCTGTACTTTCTCCAGACTTTCTATCTTTCTTCCTACAACACAACAATATTTTTGGAAAAGTCGCAAATTGAAATTAAACAAAGAACAATAAATACTTACGAGAAGATGCGATACATTACGCCCTTGTTGCAATTCTTATTTAATATTATTTTGCTTAGGTTATATAGGGGTCGCCAATCTACTTGCAAATCATCCGGGGATATCAGGTGAGGCTTCCTGGAGAAATCAAAGAGAGGCATTAATAAAATATGGTAATTTTATTCGTTAAAAGTTCTTTTTTTTTTCTAGAATTGTAGTGCAACTTACGCAAATAGCTGAGTCAACAAAACACAAAACTTTGCCAGTTTTGTCGTCTCGAGGTAAGGAATGCAAATCAATTCGAGGAAGAGCTTGATGAATTTTATATGATCTTCCTTGGAGAATTTCAGTCCATACATCTTTATATATCTGTGAGAGAAGGAATTGATCAAATTAATTCATTTCAATTTATTTCATGGCATTATTAATTATTCATCTCAGGATTTCTCTTTCTCAAGTTCCTGTGTGTCTGTCTGTTTGTATGTTTGTTTTATGTTAACTTCATTCTTAATTTATCGATTGGAATTGATAAAAATTAACTAATTTATTTGAATTGCAACGAGATTTGGAGAAATTTAAATATCGCACCCCGCGCTAAAATAACTTCAGCACGAATGCTGACAGCTCCAACTTGGGGATGGGGAGGGGGGTCTGTCATCTGCACTTTCCACGGAAATTCAACTTTTTTCTTACACAATTGGGAACATTGAGAAAAACTACAATGAAATACTCTCCATACTTACGCCATCAACTTGGATGTGTAGATCCCAATTGCGGGATTCATCTCCCTGAGCGCCACAGCCTTTCCCAGACATATTTTAATTTCACGAAGCATTTTCTGTGATTCATCATCGAGTTTTTCAGCATAGGGCAGATGCTTATTGCACCATATTTCACTCTGAGGCTTAAAGCCCAGCTTTTCCTGGCGATCCGTCTGCTTGGACTCCACAGATTCCATACTCTCATCGCTGGAGTCATCCATTTCCGTGTCCACTTTCTTTTAGCTCTTTACAGGTGACACAAATCCGCACTTACATCAGCCCCCGTGGAAGAGGAATCATGAATTTCCGTCACTGCCCACGTTTGCACAATCACCACAATGCTTTTTAGAGTCTCCTGTACACAATATTGGGAAATTTAACTAATTTCTTTTTGCCAAATCACTCGATAAAACTGTTTTTCCCAATGATACACTTTTATTTCCCATAGTCATCCAGCAAATGACAGATGATCGCGTTGTCAAAGTACAAATCGTACTGTCGTACGATTTATGCAGCGAATTCGCGACAAAATCTCGCGAGATTCTTTATTGGGGCAAGGCTGAAAATGTAAATAAATTGCACATGTTTACTTTTTTTTTATGCCTTTTAACAAAATTGATAATTTCATAAAAGAAATTACAATTAATCCTCTAAAAAGCAGCACTTACATTTGAGTAGCAAAATGAACGTCCTGTTTATCAGCAGGGCATGCAGGAGATTATATCCTGCACTGACACAGCGATGGATGCAGACTGCGCTCTTGTCCAGCAGTGGAAAAAGTAAGTTATTATTAATGGCTTTGATCAAGAATAAATTTGGGAATCATGCCAGACAGTGTCCAAGACAAAGACACTGATCGCCTTTGCAAGAAAACATCTTTGTTCGATTTTAATTTGTTATGCAGAAAATGAAGAGATAATCATAAGATTCTTTCATTGAATTGCAGCCGAAGTCACTGTAAACCAGGAAGACTCCACATTGAGTAGCATAAAGTACGCCATGGATACAGTGGAGCTCCTCGATGTGGTGGCGAGACAAAGGAAAGAGCTACAAACTACCCACGTCGTACAAATTCTAAAGACACTCTTTGTGCTGCAGAAGAATGGAAAGTATGTGAGGATGGTTCCTAAAATACCAACTCACAAACAAGAACGCAGATGCTCAATGCCTTGGTTTATTTTCAGCTCGCTGCTGAGCACAGAAGAGATTCTGAAGCATCCGCACTTTGAAATTCTCTGTCGCAGCTTGAGGAATCACTCGAGGTCGATGGATCTTGGTGACATTATTGAGGCGCTGAAGGTGATGATTTTCCTAAAAGTACCAACGCGCAGTGAAATCATCCACATCCTCTTTAATCTGCTTCGGCAACAGATTAACGACATTGAGCTGGGGCAAATGGTTTTTCTGGACTTTCTGCTCGAGCGCTGTGATAGAACACCCCTTGTTGAGGCATTTCGGATAGCTCTTCCGATGCTCTTTCAGATTAATGTTGGCACAAAACTCAATCATGAAAATGTGACGGAACTTGCGGAATTACTGGTCTTTGCTGTTAAGCATGAATGCTCAGATCAGAGCATTCAGAACATTGTTAGTGCTCTAACCCTTCATGGAATGAGTATTGATGTGGTACTCGCACGCAGTATCATTTGGTCACTCTCCGATCACAAGAGATTCAAACCGACGCATGAGAAACTTCTGCAGAATTGCATAAAGATTGTCACTGATCAAATGGATCAGCTGGAATTTCTGGACATTGAAAGTACTTTGAGTAAGATTTCCTACAAAGTTCTCCACAAATTCTCAGCCTTCTACAACGAAGAATTCTTCAAGAAGGTCATAGAAATAGCCATTGAGAGAGACCTTCCTTTCAATTATGTCATTTATTTGTTCAAAAAGTTCAACCGGATGAACTACACGAGCGACTTACTCCTTGAAATGATTGCAAAAAAATTCACAAATGTGGAGAATTCTTCTCCATCCATTATCTTTACATTAGTATCTGCCTTCTCGTTTGCCAACTACATTCCCATGAATTGGAGTGAGATGAGTCAGTCAATTGTGAGGAGCAAACTCCTGGAGAATCCGTCAAACAACCTCCCTTGGCTCAAATTCACCCTCGAACTCGTATCCCTCGGTACACTGGATGAGACTCTCCTAGGAAAGATCTTCTCTGAAGACTTCCTCACGAAATTCCTGCAAAGAGACAATCCCACAATTGATTACATGCAACTTCTCAGTTTATACCAAATCCTTACGATCCTCCATCCTGAATATAAAGGACCACTTCCTCATCGGAAGTACATTGATTGTGCTATTGAAGTTTTACAAAGAAAGGAGGAATCACCATTGCGGGAGCCGCTGAAGTTTGCCTACGGACCAGCTGCAATCCATCGAGTAATGACAAAACATGGTCATCTGTTAGATCACATCATAGTTTTCGACAAGGAAGGAAATCCCATTCCAGTAGAACGAAACGAAGACCATCCACATCTGGACTTCATTGGTGGTCAGGATAGGAAACTGGTGGCTGTGCTGCCTTTCACATCTAACTGCTATTCAGTCAATACACTTCGTCTCAAAGGGATCCTCCAAGTCTGGTCGGAAACAGTGAGTGCCCTAGGACTTAAGGTCCTGCCAATCAATACTGAATCTTGGTCGCAACTTATGGATCACGAGAAAATTCCTTACCTCCAACGAGAGATTAAGTTCAGCATTAATTAGTTTTTTTTTTAATAAAGAATTTTAATAGTGCAAATAAAGAAGATTTCTTAGCTAATACAAGACTTTATTTCCCTCTATCCCATCAAATTGATCCCAAAACTCCCACGCCAAGAGTAAAAGATAGAAAATAAGCTTGAATTATTCCATTTATTATTTTTAAAAGTTTTCAACTATGTCAGATCACTACTAATTTCATGGAAAGTGTGCGGAATATGGCTCCATCGCATAATTTCACCAAGTGATTGAAGCAAAAAGAAAATACAGAGATTTAATTTCCACCACGTAGACGAAGGACGAGATGGAGGGTGGACTCCTTCTGAATGTTATAATCGGAGAGCGTGCGCCCATCCTCGAGCTGTTTCCCTGCGAAAATCAAACGCTGCTGATCTGGTGGGATTCCCTCTTTGTCCTGGATTTTGGCTTTCACATTTTCAATTGTGTCAGAAGGCTCCACCTCCAGGGTAATTGTCTTTCCGGTCAGGGTCTTCACGAAGATCTGCATACCACCACGGAGACGAAGGACTAGATGAAGCGTGGACTCCTTCTGGATGTTGTAGTCCGACAATGTGCGTCCATCCTCAAGTTGCTTACCAGCGAAGATCAGACGCTGCTGGTCTGGGGGAATACCTTCCTTATCCTGAATCTTTGCCTTAACATTCTCAATGGTATCCGATGGCTCAACCTCCAGAGTAATTGTCTTGCCCGTCAGAGTTTTGACAAAGATTTGCATTCCACCACGAAGACGGAGAACCAAATGGAGAGTAGATTCCTTCTGGATATTGTAATCGGACAGTGTACGGCCATCCTCCAATTGTTTGCCGGCAAAGATCAGACGCTGCTGGTCTGGAGGAATACCCTCCTTGTCCTGGATCTTGGCCTTCACATTTTCAATTGTATCCGAAGGCTCCACCTCCAAAGTGATGGTTTTTCCAGTGAGAGTTTTAACAAAGATCTGCATACCACCACGGAGACGCAAGACCAAATGCAGAGTTGATTCTTTCTGGATGTTGTAATCCGAAAGGGTACGGCCATCCTCGAGCTGTTTCCCGGCGAAAATGAGACGTTGCTGGTCTGGTGGGATTCCCTCCTTATCTTGGATTTTGGCTTTAACGTTCTCAATGGTGTCGGAAGGTTCGACCTCCAAGGTGATGGTCTTTCCCGTAAGGGTCTTTACAAAGATCTGCATACCACCACGGAGACGGAGGACAAGATGGAGGGTGGATTCCTTCTGGATGTTATAATCAGAGAGAGTTCGACCATCTTCCAACTGCTTTCCAGCAAAGATCAAACGCTGCTGGTCTGGGGGAATGCCCTCCTTGTCCTGAATCTTTGCCTTCACGTTCTCAATGGTATCAGATGGCTCCACTTCAAGGGTGATTGTTTTGCCAGTCAAAGTCTTCACAAAAATTTGCATACCACCACGGAGACGGAGGACGAGATGGAGGGTTGACTCCTTTTGGATGTTGTAGTCGGACAAAGTACGTCCATCCTCAAGCTGCTTGCCAGCGAAGATCAGACGCTGCTGGTCTGGGGGAATGCCTTCCTTATCTTGAATCTTGGCTTTGACATTCTCAATTGTGTCTGAAGGCTCTACTTCCAATGTAATGGTCTTGCCAGTGAGAGTCTTCACGAAAATTTGCATTCCACCACGGAGACGGAGAACCAAGTGAAGGGTAGACTCCTTTTGGATATTATAATCAGAAAGAGTACGGCCGTCTTCAAGTTGCTTGCCAGCGAAGATCAGACGCTGCTGGTCTGGTGGGATACCCTCCTTATCCTGGATCTTGGCCTTCACATTTTCAATAGTATCGGAAGGCTCAACCTCAAGAGTGATGGTCTTGCCTGTAAGGGTCTTGACGAATATCTGCATGCCACCACGAAGACGGAGAACGAGATGGAGGGTAGATTCCTTCTGAATATTGTAATCGGAGAGCGTACGCCCATCCTCGAGTTGCTTGCCAGCAAAGATCAAACGCTGCTGGTCTGGGGGAATGCCCTCCTTGTCCTGGATCTTTGCCTTCACATTCTCAATCGTATCAGATGGCTCGACCTCAAGAGTGATGGTCTTACCCGTTAAAGTCTTCACAAAGATCTGCATTCTAAAATCAAAAGAAAAAAGTTCTATTTTAGTTTTTCTTCGAACCCACCAGGAACTCATTAAAAAAAACCGGAAGTACATACAAAGAAATTTCTCTACTAATTAACAAAGAATTTACAAGATCACGCGTAAATAATGGAACTCACGGCTATCTTGTGCGATAAAGAAAAATTTGGCAATCAGCCACCGAGATATGTAGAGATAATATTTTGCGTTTCTCCGTGAAAATTCATCAAGCGATTGCGTCATTTAATGAAAAAAGTCACAGAAGCAAAAACAAGCTCATAATTCAATTACTCCTAATTCCTAAATCATAAGAAAATTTCCCCATTTCTCTTTATCTTCTTTTTTTTTTCAACATTCACTGCGACTCTAGGAAATCGATAAAGTGGCAGAGAGAAACAAAGTGGGGCTTGCAATGACGTCCGTGATTGCTGAGTAAGCGCGTTTCTTTGTTCTTCGGTCGCCATTTTGAGTGTTCGAGAAATTTCCAACAAATTTTGCCGAATTTCACAACGAAGATGATGAAATTTCTTTTTTAAAACTTGATTAATGGAAATAAGGAGCAAAGCTCTACAAAATAATTTAACTTTTACTGAAATAGCTCACTAATTTTCATGAGAAAATTGAGTTTGAAAATTTTTCATGGGGCCCCCTTCTCTCAGATGCTACAAAGAAAACCCTTTTTTGCCCTATTTTCTCGAAAGTTTTTCATCAAATCTTTGCAAAAACGCATGGAAAACTAAAGAAATTACATTTTTAAACTTTTTATCCAAAGAAATAAACCCAAAATACCTCAAATTTAGCACAAATGATTCTTCTTACAAATGGGGCGGAGCACAACTTTCAACACGTAAAACTCGAATATCAAATGATTTTTTTCACAAAATTCGAATAATAAATGCAAGGATAGTTACCTTAGATTATTTTCTGGATCTTTCTCACTTCAAAAACTTCACAAAAAATCACTTTTTCTTAATTTGAAAATCTCCTTGCGCTTTTAAACTGCACTGCTTGAAATCACTTCTGCGAATGAAAAGCTGACTGTTCCGTTCTTCGTTTTATACCCATCCGACCCCATAAACAGTTCGAGAAATCCCATAAAATGGACACGTGACGACATTTCGTAATGAAGTCTAGACTTTTCCATACTTTGGTATACAAAGAATTTAATTTTCCCTTAATATATTTTAATTCTTCCAAGAAATTAGCATTTCTAATACATCTTTAGCTTTATGTGAAAAAAAATATGATTCGAAAATAATGACCTGGATTACCTGCCACGGTAATTATCCTTATAATGTACTTTGTCACAGGGAGTGTCGCGTTTTGTCTCATGACACGATCCGGTAACAGCGAACCATAAAAAGCATAAAATGAGAAAAATTGACAAATAAGCCATAACGACGCCGTGCTGTGTTTATTTTCAGTGAAAAATTTCTTTATTCTCGGTAAAATTGTGTGAAAAAGGCCGTGAAAATGAGTAAAAGGCGAAGGACAAGCTCTGTAGCAAGTCGTCAGGATGATGATACTGATGATGCATTGTCTGAAACATCCCCAATTGCTGCATTTATTGGGCGGAAGAAGAAAAAAATGGATCCAGTAAGAATTCATCTTGTTTACGTTGTTTACAGATTTTTCTTATTTTTCGGGACTTCTAAGCTGAATTTCCTTCCTTTTTGCAGACTGAACTCTGCCAGGTACTGTATGATGCAATAAGGAATCATAAGAAAGACGATGGGAATATGCTATGCGACACTTTCATACGAGCCCCAAAGCGTCGTCAGGAGCCGTCATACTATGAAGTCGTTGCGAATCCCATTGACCTCCTTAGGGTACAGCAAAAGCTCAAAACAGACTCCTATGAGGACATTGAGGAGCTAACGAGCGATGTTGAGTTGCTTGTGAACAATGCAAAGGCTTTTTACAAGCCAGACAGCACAGAATATCAAGATGCATGCCTGCTCTGGGATATTTTCCTGTTGAACAAGCAGAAACTTCTGGAGGCTCTTCAGGATGACACAATTGAGCCTAAGAGGGGCACACGGGTACCGAGAAAACCGCGAAATCTTTCCACAAATGACCCAGATGACGCCTCAGAGGGCAGTAAGGATGATGATTTCGATACATATGAAGAGCTTTTTGCTTCTGTAGTTACAGCGATGGATCCTTTGGACAATAGACCGCTTCATACGGAATTTCAGTTGCTGCCATCGAAGAAACTCTACCCGGACTACTATGATGTTATTGAGCATCCCGTTGATCTGAAACTTATTGCTACGAAAATTCAAACAAGCGCCTACACGAATCTCAACGAGATGGAGAAGGATCTCCTACAGATGACCAAGAATGCATGCACATTCAATGAACCCGGAAGTCAAATCTACAAAGATGCTAAATCACTCAAAAAGGTGAGAATTGCATGAATTTTTTGATTAATCTGAGATGTTTTGTAAGCGGGAGTTTCTTTGATTGTAGATTTTCATGACACGAAAAGCTGAAATTGAAAGTGGAAAGTTCAAGCCGACAACACGCCCAAAGAGACGAGGACATAGTCTTAGTGCTGCCACTGCGGCACTTAAGGAGGAACCAGAGAGCTCAGATGATGAGATGGATGATAATATTGACACAGAAGGTGATGGCCCGATGTGGCAGCTATTTGATCAGCTCTACAACACTGCAAATGCAGCGGGTAAGTGCTCGGAACAAGTCACTCTCCTGCCATTTCCTTAACAACTCATCACTCCACTAACAAATCAATTTTTTTTTTAATTATTAATAATTTAATTGATTTATAATTAAGGCATTGAAGAAGTGAAATCATTTGTTTTAATGGCTCTGCATCTACAATGCCCAGATTTTTCAATCCATTGGTTTTGATTTTTAAATAATTTAAAAAAATTTATGTTTTCTTTGTTTTTTATTTCTCTTTTTTTACGTTTGTTTTCCAAATGGTCACATCATACATGCACAAAAAACCACACACCATAAAAAAATTCTAAAACAATATGAATCCCATCAAACACTATAAAGATCATCCTAATGCCTCAGGCGCACCCCTCGGTGAGTCACTGTGGAAGTTGCCAAATCGTCGTTTCCATCAGGATTACTATAACACGATAAAGAAGCCCATTTCCATGGCACAAGTTAGGAATAAGCTCAAGAAGGGTGTATATTCGAATATCACCGACATGACAGCTGATTTGTATTTAATGCTGGACAATGCGAAGAAAGCATACCCATCCACGCATAAAATTCACAAGGATGCAGTGAAGATGCAAAAGATTCTCAATCAGAAGCTCATTGATACGGGCGTGGGGCAGGATGAGAGTGACACAGAGGATGGGGATGTTTCTATGCCATCTACGAGTTCTATATCCCCATCAGCTGTGGCAACGTCCATGCCGAAAAAGAAAGGTCGTCCCCGACTCAATCCCACCGTAACTTCACCACCGACTACAGCTAATGTTCAAACAGTCACTCAGACACCTCAGAGTGGGAGTCAGATAATTATGACAAAGGGACGTTTCCCCAATAATCCTGTCTTGAAGAAGAAACTTCTGGGACTGCAGAAGTTCCTCACAGATTACGTGGTGGCTGGTAGACGACCAATGGCGCTCTTCATGGAGAAACCCTCAAAGAAACTCTATCCGGACTACTACGAAGTAATACAGCATCCAATTGACATGAATACGATTGAGATGAATATCAAAGCAGATCGCTATGGGACACTGGATGATGTTGTTGGGGACTACAGGTTGATGTTTTCAAATTGTCGCAAATACAACGAAGAGGGATCGCAAATCTTTGAGGATGCAAACATCCTCGAAAGGGCGCTCAATGAGAAGTTAAAGGAATTTTCTGGGATACCCGACAGACGTCTAACACCCAAAATGTAAGTTAATTTTTATTGTTAATTTGTGCTTTCTGAAGTAAGGAAGGAAATCATAGCAAATGCTTGCAAATTTTGAGGAATTTCCTTTATGAAAAAAAAATCATTTAAAAGCAATAATGGGGTTAATGTTAAGCTCATGGTCAATGGTTATGGAAATAATAAACGCGCGGATTTTTGGTCTATTGAGAATATTTAATTTTTGCATCAATAAACTTTGAATTTTTATACCACAAAGCTTCTTTATAGAAAAAAAATCTTTTTTTTTTAGAATAAAATCAGGAGGAAGGAAAATCATCACTCCCCTGGATAATAAACTCAAACAATTCTACGACACCATCAGAGATTATCGTGAGAGTAAGGCTAATAGATTGCTCTCTGCTGTCTTTATGAAACTTCCATCAAAGAGTGTAAGTATACAACAATGAATTTTCATTTATTAATTTTCTTTTGAAGTAAAATACTTAAATACATTATACTGAATTGAAGTGGCAGAGTAGCGAAGTAAACCTTCTTTATGTAATTTGTCCAATTTTTTCATTATCTTTCTAAATCCATATGGATATGGAAAGAAAAAGGTAATTCGCTAGATTAAGTGCAAAACAAACAAAAAAAAACAATTCACTAAAACCCCTCTTAATTTGGGGTTTGCCTTAAAAAAAATGCCAAAGCTCAATGTTCTGTGATGTATTTTTCCATAAAAGACAAAAATTAAACTAAAAAATGTTGAAATGTATTTTTGTAGGATTATCCCGATTATTATGACATCATAAAGAATCCCATTGATATGGAGAAAATTGCCAATAAGATGAAGCATCAGATTTATGATAATATTGACGAAATGGCAACAGATTTTATGCTAATGTTTGAGAATGCGTGCAAATACAATGAGCCAGATTCTCAAATTTACAAAGACGCCCTCGTCCTTCAGCAGATTTGCTTGCAAACAAAACAATCTCTCAAGTAAGATGGAATGTGGTTCAGAAATATTCTAGATTATGAGTTTTTATTCCGAAAATTTTGCCTTTCAGTCGCGATGGGAGTGAGGAAACTGTACCAGATGTACCACAAGCTGTTCAGGAACTTTTAATGTCTCTCTTTACATTTTTCTACAATCATCAAGACGAGGAGGGGCGTTGCTATTCGGATTCCCTGGCAGAACTCGCGGAATATGATGATGTTGATGGGAACAAAGTCCGGGCAATATCGTTGGATTTGATCAAGAGGCGCCTCGATAAGGGGCTCTACAAGCGTTTGGATATCTTCCAAGAGGACATCTTTTCATGCCTGGAACGAGCACGTCGCCTTTCACGGACGGATTCTCAAGTATTTGAGGATTCCATTGAGTTGCAATCGTTTTTCATAAAGAAACGCGATGAAATATGCAAGAATGGCGAAGTTCTCAGTTCTCCAGCACTCAGCTATTCAGCTATGCATCTGAGTGCTGCCGTTGAGGCAGTGCGTCAGTCGAAGCTGCTGCAAGAGGAGCAGGAGCATGAAAATGAAACGGAGACAGCATCAATCAATGGGGAGAGCATGATGATTGATCAGAAAGTCTACTCCCCCGGAGATTTTGTCTACTACGACTCACCAGACAATAAAATCCCCGGTGTGGTGTATATTGAACGACTTTGGACAAATAGTGAGAATGTGAAGATGATGTATGGGAATCTCTTTATGCGACCCCATGAGACGTATCATGTGACAACGAGGAAATTCCTTGAGCAGGAATTATTCAAGAGTGACCAACATCAGGCCATTCCATTGAGTCAGTTGCAGAATAAATGCTTCGTTATGTGCATCAAGGATTACATTAAATACCGCCCTGAAGGGTTTGCGGATAAAGATGTCTACGTGTGTGAATCGAGATATAATTCGAGAGCACGTTCATTTAAGAAGATCAAAAATTGGCCATTTGTACGGACAAATGATCCAGTCAAGTTGATCCAGCGGGACACTCCGATTGAACTGAAGCGAATTATGTCTGTATTCAAGGAGCGCGTAGAGAAGCACAAGGGGGAATTGGCAGAGTTGCAGCTGCAGGAGGCTCTTGTGGAGAAGGAAAAGCCAAATGTGGTGATCTTTTCGAATGTCCCAGAAGAGGGGAATGTTCACTATGAGCAATACAATACAATTTGTAGTGGTGTGGTGAAGATTGGAGACTACGTCTATGTGGCGACTGAGGGTGGAAAACAAGCCATAGCACAGATCACGTCAATTTGGGAAACGAAAGAGTAAGTATTAATGGTTAATTTTGCAATTTGTAATTGTTCACTCTTCTCAATCTTTCGTTTTATTTTCAGCGGAAAATCCTTCTTCCGTGGTCCATGGCTACTTACACCCCCCGAGGTACCATGTGCTGGAAATAGACTCTTCTACAGGCAGGAAGTCATGTTGTCCACTCTTCAGGAGAGCAGCCCCCTGATTGCCATTGTAGGACGTTGCTCCGTGCTTGATTATTCCGAATATACAACGTGTCGCCAAACGGAAATTCCCGAGAGTGATGTTTACATCTGCGAATCAATTTACGATGAGATAAAGAAGCAAATCCGTCGACTTCAGGGTACGGGTCTAAGGAAGTTTACGCACAGCCAAATGGTGACTCCAGATGAGATTTATCACTTCCGGAATCCCGTAACACCGCTGCGTGTCAGTGCATCGGAGATTGCGGCTCTGCAGGAGCAACTGAAGCAAACGGGCACAGGTGGTGAAATGGACTTGAAAACCGAGGGTGGAGATCTTCTGAATATGATGGATGATTCAATGGACGGAGGACCACCTTCTGTGGGATCAGACTTTGTGGCAACTGCCTCTCCGGCATCTTCTATGCACCTATCTACGCCAATTTCCACGAAGAAGGGCAAAAGTGGGAAGAAAGTCGTCACGGGGTACATTCTCTACTCCAGTGAGGTACGCAAGAGTATCAGTGCGAGCAATCCTGATGCCACATTTGGTGACATCTCACGCATTGTTGGCAATGAATGGCGTTCGCTGCCGTCGTCAGAGAAGCAAGCATGGGAGGAGAAGGCGACAAAATGCAATGAGGAGCATGCAGCAAAATTTGCCGAAGAATCCGGATGTTCCAGTCCAGCACCACCATTTGCCAATGATCCCATCCCCAATCAGGTGTTTGAGTGCAACTGGGATAAATGTGATTGGCAATTTGAGGATCCCGCCGATTGTTTTGAGCACTGTATTGCCGATGGGACTGGGCATGTTCAGACACACTGTGCCAGCATGCCGTCCAATGAGGTGGAGTACAATTGTTTGTGGCGCGGATGTATTCGTCTCAAGAAACAAGCGCCGGCATTCCCGCATCTCCAGCGACTTGTAAAACATGTGCGAGAGGTGCACATCAACAAAGCGAATGGACGCATTGTGCAGCCAGGCGATAGGAGCAAGTAAGTTGATGATTTTTTCTCTATAAAAAAATAATTTTGCTTTGGGAATTCTTCATTTGGGGGCAAATCTTGGGAGTAAACAAGCAGATAAATTTTCCAAGTCAATATAATTTTATTTTATTTGATGGAAAAATCAATGCAAAAGCAATTTTATTTTATTTTTACATTGTTATTCCTTCGGATATTTGCGAAATTGTTCAAAAAAAGTTATTTGAAGTTTGAGGGTTCAGTAAAGTTTTTCTGAAACTCATAAAATGGAGATTTTAAAACGTTACAAGAAAAAGTCAAACGTTAGAAAAGAAAACGTATCAAACGTTATAAATGTAGAATCGCGACTTGGGGGCTCTGGGCCTGAGGACTCTCGCCCCCTCTCAACTCCCAGCACTGTACCCAAGCACGACTCTAAAGCTAATGACTCCTCGAAGAGTCTACCGAAGTGTTGTACCAACCGAGGCGGTCTGCCTCCATCCTCGCAAGGTACCCCTAACAGTGCATTGTGGGAGAAGAGAGAGTCCTCTTACGCAAAACAGCCTAAGCTGAAGGGGAGGCGGTCGGGCATTTTGAGCGCCTTTTGGGGTCATAGAACTACATAAAGTGAACGTCAAATGCTTGACAAGAAAAGGCGATAAGTAAAAAAAAGATTGCAATTTGCTATAGACTCATGTTGATTGCCAGAGAAGAGATTTTGCAATAGATCAGCGAGGGTGTTTATTTTTATAAATTTTCCTGATAAATAGGATATTTTCTGACTCAAAAAAAAATCAATGCAAATGAGTTATCATCCAGATTTACCCGCCAGTAACTTGTTTCTAAATTGCTGCATTAAAAGAGAAAATAATAAAATTACAATGGAAAATTTGCTGCTTGTCTTGTTTACGGAATTTGTGTGATAATGAGTAAATAAATTTTCATTAAAAAAATTTGCACTGAAAATCTGTGCAATAACACACGATGCTGCAAATCTCGTGGAAAATTCTGTGCTTGACTTTATCTCACACACTTGCTTGTTCCTCAATAAATATGATTCGTGCATTGGATTTAAAGGAACTATGTCGCGATGAAATCGAGCGGAAATGCAAATATCAGTGTACAGATACCAACACAGAATATCCAAATGACTTCGCTGGAGACATCACCAATTGAGAATCAAGGTCTTTATGCAGAAACTCACCTGATGGTTTTTTTTCTTCTTCTTTTCGTGGTTTTTGTGTGAAATTTTTAATACAATGATTTTTTTTTAATTTAAGTAATGGAATGCTCGTTGATGAATGTTTTTGCTTTTTTTTCTTTTATTTTTTTTCTCGTAGAAACTATATGCCGTCCAAGAAAACAATTACCGTCACTCAAAGTCCATCTCAACCAATTGTCCATACCACCCAAACTTTACCCATACATCAAAGTCCTCCTACTAATCCGAGTAAGTTTTATTTTTTCTTATTGTTTTTTAAATAGTTTATAAATACGATTTAGATGTGAAATTAGTTGATTTTTTTGGAATGTAAATGGAGATAATTCAGAGATATTTTTGTGTAGTTTGGAGTCATTTAATTTTGTAATAAATTTAAGGATTTTACATATTTCTTCATAACGAATAGGGCAATGGATAGAACTCTCAGTTTGTGACCGAGAGATCGCCAGTTCGAGTATGACGACTGTGTCTTTCAAAAAAAATTTTTTTTCTTTAAAAAATTGTCTCAAGATCGAATTAAGGAAAAGTTCTTTTCATTTCCTTTAAGAATTAAAAAGGATTGTTTAAGCTGAAATTCTTCAATAATGGTTTCAACTGAATAATTTTAAATTCGCGATAAAAAAGAACAAAGCTCATAAGTCAAAAATAAAATGGTATGATCTTAATAGAGTTGATAAAAAAGGCTCTGCTACCAGTAGGGTCATTCAAGTTCTATTAAATATTTCTTGTACATAATAAAATTATCACCAAGTTATCAAGCGACTTTATCAGTGTTTTTTATCTCTGAATTGACCCATTGATTTGACTTTTATTTTTTATGTGTTTTTTTTTTTATTTTTTGATCAATAAATAAAACGATCCAAGATGATTTTGCATAAAACTAAAATGTAAGAAAACTGAATTTTTCCCACAGTTATCACATCACCTCCAGTTGAGCCACTCTTTGTGACTGTCCCGCCACGTCCGCAGCGGGTATTGCACTCGGAGGTGTACATAAAGTACATAGAGGGCCTTCAGAATGATTCGAGATTCATTAGTCCGTGGGAGAAGACGCTCAAAGCAACGCAGCAGACAGTGCCATCCGTTGATGTAAGTCGTTTGCCCACACAGTGGTTGGATTCCCGGGCAAAGGAGAATCCCGAGGAGGTGGTAAAGTCACTCTGGAACTTAAGGAACTACATGATGAAGGATATTATTCAAATCAGGAGGAGTTGCTTGGATTGAACGGATTGAGGAGAGCAGTAAGAAGAGAAGTTTTTTTTTCAACAGCATTTTATTATATTATAAGTAATTATACATGGCAGATAGCATGAATTAAAAAAAAATTAAGGAATTCTCGCTTCAATGATAAAAATTCTTTTAGATCTATAATTTGCTTTTAATCTCTTCTCGGAAAATTTCCTGTGCCAACTGAAGGACAGCCTTACCGCAGCCCCATGCGAGACAGACCCCACTTCCACCATGTCCGTAGTTGTGAATTAGAGGAACTTTCGTTCCATCTTGTGCCACAAACTCCACCTTCTCGAGACGAATGTTGTCGCGTGCTGGTCTCAAACCCACCCACTTTTTCACAACTTTAGCATCCTTCAGGGAAGGTTCAACAGCTTCACATCCTTCCTGGATGTGTTTATCATCTTCCTCTGAAACTTTTGTGTTGTAATCATTCACTTGACGTGTTCCACCGAGAACTGTTGTATCCGTATTGACGATGATGTAATTCCCATCATCGGAATCATTCACGTAGGTTGCATAGAGCCATGGAGCATGTACTCTTGTCACTTGTCCACGAATTGGGTGAACTTTGGGATCATTGGCCAACTTCTGCGATCCCAAACCCGTGCAGTTGATTATTAAATCATACTCCTCCTTGGCAAGTTCATCAATGGATTCCACACGCTTCCTTTCCATTCGTCCACCAGCATTTAGGAATCTCTTGAGGAGGTAGGGCAGCAATTTTGTAGGTTCACAAGTGAAGGAGACAAAGTGAATGCCTCCCGTGTAGTTCTTCTTGTGATCTTGACTTAGAATTCTCAGCTGATCCTCAGACAGGGATGTGCAGCCGAAGGGAATCTTCGACCATTTGGGGATGTCGTAATTCTTCGCATTGCTAACAACACGAATTATTGGCTGCAGGCACACACCTACCTCCGGGGCGAGGCCACTTTTCCAGAGGTCGTGAAAAAATCTATGGGTGTCTTCTGACCATTTCCTACAAAACGAGAAAAAAAATGAGATCCCTTTATCTTCAGTCTGTCTGCCACGAGAGCATTTTAATCTCATAAGTGCCACACTCACAGAACAGTCTCATCGAGACTCACGAGATAAGGCTCCCAGAGACCGGCTGAGCCATCTCCCGTAGTATTTGGTGAAATATCATCAGACACTAGCACAACTTGCGCATCGCTGTAAAAATGTTCAGCCACTTGCACAGCAGAACTCAGTCCATTCACTCCAGCACCAATTACAGCGATCTTCTTCATTTTAATTAATTTCCACCACGACGGTATGTGATCACGCTGGCGTCTGCTTCAATACTGCCCGCAAAATGATTTGGACATCGGGGTTATCATGCTCCTCAAATATATGCATAATGAACTTTTTTCCCCCAGTTATCTCTGTGCAATCTCTCGAGAGTCACAGCAGAGTGGGGATATCTCTGGGAGTTTGTTTTGATAGGAAATCCACTGCAAATCTTCAATGTGAAAGTGAAGAGACATCACACCAGAGAGACACATGCATGACACATGTGCAAATGGGGAGAATTTATCATAGTGGCCCCACAGCAAGTTCCCGGAAAATCTATGGATGTATGCTAATAATAAATTCAAAGAGAATTATTTATTCTAAAAATTTTATTTTCTTCTCTACACGCGTCTATAATGAATTACTTTATGCCCAATTTCTCCTTGATTATAAATTGAGGAAGACGACGATTCTTCCAGAATCTAGGGATTGGGACTTCAGTGGCCTTTCTTATTTTCTCCTCAACATACTTTTCTGCTGAGAAAGTTTCCGCTTCTTTGATTTGGGCGAATATTTCTGCCCGGAAGGCTTTTTCCTTTCGCATCTCTCTACGTTGTCGTACTTTGGCCCATTCATACTTCATCTTCTTCCGGAGTTTTCGTAGCTTGTGCTTCTTCATTTTCTTCCGGCGAATTACAATTAATCGAACTGCATGCTTTTCTACGATTGTTCCCGCTTCCGGAAGTTTAATCTCCTTTTCCTGGCGAATAATGCTGTTTATCTCACTGAGAATACGTTGACACGGGGGTTCAATGATATTTATGGGGTTTCGTGGGACATCTCGAATCTCTTTGAGGGGATACCGGTTGATAATATGCGGTTGATTAGTCAAGGACCCCCCAATTGATAATACATCAATCCTATTCGAGTTTTCCACGAAAGCAGCAATCCGGGGTACTTCTAGAGTGGTTGCAGAGGTCTGGAGTGGTACAGAAACATTCCTCAAAGATAATTGTGAGAAATTCGCCACGAGAGATGATGTTCCATAACCTAAAATTTCATTCAATATTTTTTTCACATTTCTATTTTATTAAAATTTATACTCGAGTCTCCTTACTATTGATCCTTGAAAAGTCCTTCACTTTCAAGAGGTTCCGCAACATTTTCCTTGCAAACTTTTTACAATTTTAGCATATTTTTACTGTTTTTGGATTTTCACCTTTTTCGCCTTTTTCGCAATCCGATTCATCCAAGATGCGCTGTCAAAATGAAACTCTTCAACAGTCTGTGACTTTTTGCAGTGTGTCAAGTTTTCCATTCGGTCCTGCGTTTTTACAAATTAATCCAGGATGTACGTAAAATTACTGCATAAAAATATCATAAAAATCTAGTTAAAGTAACGGGGAACCGAATAATGTTGGTGGTTTATGTGAAATTGCGGTATTTCTTTGGAAAATTAACGTGAAAATTTGCAATCGTGACACATGGGCACTGGGTGTAGTGGGATTCTAGTGTGTATCAACATTCACATTATTCGTGCAATATTAATTTTTCCAGGAAAAACTCATTTTTGGGGCTTCAAAAGTTGCCGAGAACGCTTAGGGGGCCCCGGGGAGCTTTAGTAAAAAATTTAGAGGCGGAATTTGCCGAATTTTTATGCCACCGCAAAATTTGGAGTACTACGCCGAAACCATTTGGCGGCTGCGGAAAAATTAAATTTTCTCTGCTCCTACGCAATTTTTCGACTTTTCCTGCCGCAGGGGACTTCTTTAGGGCTCTCTGCGTCTGTTCCGGGAGTTTTTCCATGCAGAAAAAGCGTTTTTACGTATTTTTTATTCACCTTCAAAATTCGAGTAGTGCGTTGAAAAAAATTTGGTGGCTGCAGGAAAACTCAATTTTCTCCGCTTCTACACAATTTTCAGAGTTTTTCTGCCGCTGGGGGGTTTGTAGTGGTGGGAGACGCGTGTTCCAGGGGTTTTTCGGGTGTTTCGGGTAGCTTTTGGCCGCCGGCAGTTTTCGTTTTATACTTTTTACACGACTTTTTTTTCCCGGAATTGATTTTTTTGAATTTTTGATGCCAATTTTATCGCGATCGGACAAACGGTGTAGAAATGCATAGCTTACAGACACGAAATCCTTTCTTTTCTTTTGCAGTTTTGAGTAAAATTTGTGAAGATGCCACGTTTCTTTGCGACAGGAAGTTCCGACTCGGAATCCGAGTCTCTGAGTGATGATGAGCAGATTGCCCATAAGCCAGTCACTGCACAATTCTCGGTGAGTACGCCCGTCAAAATAAAAAGAAAACAAAAGAAGGATTGAAGAAAATTTTCATTTTTTTTAGTTCAGTGACGATGAGGAAGAGGTTAAGCGCGTTGTGCGATCTACAAAGGAGAAGCGCTACGAGGAATTGTCGAACATCATCAAGAACATTCGAAACTACCGGAAAATTAAGGATATGTCCAGTATTTTGACTAGTTTTGAAGATCTAACACGTGCATTCGCCAAGGCACAGCCAATTATTGCGAAGGAGGAAAATGGAATCACCCCGCGTTTTATTATTCGTTCTCTGGCCGAATTGGAGTCTTTCATTACGAATATGTGGGAAGATCGAGAGGGTAGGAAGAATCTCTCGAAGAATAATTCCAAAAGTCTCGGGACCCTTAGGCAGAAATTTAGGAAATACATTAAGGATTTCGAAGAAGAACTGACAAAGTTCCGCGAAGCTCCGGATTTGGATGATGAGGAGGAAGAAGAGAAGATTGTCGAGGAAGATTCTTCCGAGGATGAAGAGGCACCAGCCCCCAAAGCTGTGTCCTTCAAAAAGGAACCAAGCGAGAAACCGGCTAAAGCACCCAAGGATGAAGATTCTGATGATTCTACATATTGGGGATCCGATAGTGAATCTGACTATGATTCCTCAGAGGAGGAGCATCAGTATGCAAATATCCGTGAACGGTATCTGAAGAAGACCACGGAAAAGGATGAAAAGGAGGAGGACTATGAGAAGAAGAAGCAGAAGAAGGTGAAGGAGGGAAAGATAAAGAAACGTCGTGAGGAGGATGATGAGGAGGGAGAATGGGAAACGGTGACAAAGGGGCCAGCTACGTCCGCAGAGAAACCCAAAATGTTTGCAAAGGATGCGGAAATTGATGTGAATTTGGTGCTGAATAAGCTGATTGAGATTATGTCGGCACGAGGGAAGAAGCGGACCGATCGTAGGATGCAAATTGAATTGCTGAATGAACTTTTGGAGATTACGGAGCAACACAACTTGGGCACAGCGATTGGCGTTAAGATTCGTTTCAATATCATTTCTGCTGTCTTTGACTACAATCCCAAGATTAATGAACCAATGAAACCGGAACTGTGGACGAAGCTGCTGGCTATGATGAAGGAAATGCTGAATCTCCTCATTTCAGCCAAAAACATCACTTTGTCGGAGTCAGTGCTCGATGAGATGGAGGAGTACGATAAGCCTCCGTACATGGTGTGTGGATGTGCTCTAACAGCAGCTGAGCGTCTCGATGATGAATTCACCAAGCTCCTGAAGGAGTGCGATCCCTATGGGAATGAGTACGTTGAACGTCTCAAGGATGAAGTAACCGTGACTGGGGTTATTGAGCAGGTTCTCAAATACGTCGAAGGTATGGGCAATGAGACGGAGATCTGTCGTGTCTATCTTCGAAAAATTGATCATCTCTACTACAAATTCGATCCGAATGTGCTGAAGAAGAAGAATGGAGAATTACCAGCTGACACTCTTACTTCCTTGGATGAGATGGAGCGTCTCTGCCGGTATATCTATGCCAATGATAATACCGATCGTCTGCGAACACGAGCAATTTTGTGCCACATCTATCACCACGCGCTGCACGATAATTGGTTCCAGGCACGTGATCTTGTGCTCATGTCTCACCTCCAGGAGACAATTCAGCACAGTGATCCACCCACGCAGATCCTGTACAATCGCACAATGGCCAATTTGGGGTTGTGTGCTTTCCGACAGGGCAACATTAAGGATGCCCATCAGTGTCTTGTGGATCTCATGATGACGGGAAAGCCACGAGAACTCCTGGCTCAGGGCTTACTACCGCAGCGTCAGCATGAGCGTAGTTTGGAGCAGGAGAAGGTTGAGAAACAACGTCAGATGCCATTCCATATGCATGTTAATCTTGAGCTTCTTGAGTGCGTCTACCTTGTTTCGGCTATGCTGCTGGAGATTCCCTACATGGCAGCGCATGAATTTGATGCTAGACGTCGTATGATCAGGTAAGTAGATACATATTTTGTATGAGAATTCTCTAAAATCCGTTCTCACAACCCACATTGACTCGGTCGAGGATCTTTTCATTAAATCTCATAAACAGATACTACAGAGATGAGACCTTGTTGATCAATGTGGAAAAGGGAGTAGTAAATTAACGGGAGAATAAATGGGAATCCGAGAGGGAATCATTTGATTGTTGAATGGTTCTGCGATTGATTCCGCAACATTAAGAAAAGAAAAAAATGAACATTTTTTGTAGCAAAGAAAAGAGAAAAATTCTTGATTTTATTGTTTGTTTTGAACAGCAAAACTTTCTATCAGCAACTTCGATCGTCTGAACGTCAATCCCTCGTTGGTCCACCGGAATCAATGCGTGAGCACGTTGTGGCAGCAGCAAAGGCGATGCGATGTGGCAATTGGAATGCATGCGCCACGTTCATTGTCAACAAGAAGATGAACACAAAGGTGTGGGATTTGTTCTACGAAGCAGATCGTGTGCGAGAGATGTTGATAAAGTTCATCAAAGAGGAATCGTTGAGGACGTACCTCTTTACGTACTCCAATGTGTATTCCTCAATTAGTATTCCCTCCCTTGCGGCAATGTTTGATTTACCCAAATTGAAAGTACATTCGCTCATTAGTAAGATGATCATCAATGAGGAGCTCATGGCATCATTGGATGATCCCACGGAGACCGTTGTCATGCATCGCTCTGAACCGAGTCGTCTACAGGCACTTTCAATGCAACTCGCCGACAAGGTGACGAATCTTGTGGATGCCAATGAGAGGATATTTGAGATGAAGCAAGGAAACTTCTTCCAGAGTAAAAATCAGGTGAGTTTTGAGTGTTCAAACACGATTCGCGGCGTGTAGGTGTTAATCAATTACTGCTAATATTCTACATTCAAATGCAGGGTCTTCGTGATCGTGGGAACTACCGTAACCAGGATAATCAGAATCGCAACTGGAACTCCAATCGCAGAGACAGGGACAACCGTGAATACCGTGAACGTGGGAACCGCAATCGCCGTGAGCAGCGCATCGAGGAAGACTAAAATCACTTTCTTTTTTCATGTGCATTTCTTCTTCGATATTACAGACGCTCCGAGACCGCAGAACTAAAGGCGCGCGCTATGGCATTAAAAAGCAACATAAAGTTTTTTTTAAATTATATAATATTCTTTTTTTTTAAATTGAATTTCAACGCATCTCTAAAATAAAGGAAGATAGCGCATAATGGATATTGATAATTTTATTTTCATTCTTGAGCCTTCTTAGGCCTTTATCTCAGTAGCGGAAGTCAGTATTTGCAAGTTCACGCTTTGTCCACTCGTCAAAACGCTGAATCTGCTCATTTGTGAGCTTTTCCCGAAACGTCTCAGTTTGTCCTTTGCGCATGAAAGCAAAATCTGTCTCCTTGTTCTTTGGATCGAGAAATTGTGCCATAATGTCGCAGAAATAATTCTTATTGACGCTCGTGTTGTTCTTCATGGAGTCAAAGGATAAGTAGGTTGTAAGTTGAGAGATTTCACAGCTCGTGAGGGATTTCCCGAGAAAATTGGCGGTTTTTTCAATGACTCCCGGGAGGTTCTTCTTCATCTCTTCATATGTGAGGAAAAGAATATTCGTCTCGTTGCGCATTTGCCAAAAATCAAGCACATGACTATGGAAGGGTCCATAGTTGTAGCATCCAGCCATGAAGACTTCAATGCAATCCTCAAAGGTCCCAAGGAATCCATTGAGATTTTTTGTGTGATGATAAAAGGACACAAAGGCATCTTTTGGATTACGCACAACATAAATTATTTTGGGTTTCACACGCCAAAGGCTCTCGGGGAGGAGATGTGCTGGAAGGTGACTCTTAATATGCCGTGGGCTGACCAATTTTGCGCACTTTTCAATACTTTCCAACTCTATGTTGCAATGTGGTGGGAAAATTGTTGCAATTCTGGTATTAAAGAGGGAAAGAAACTTTCAAATTTTTGCTCAAAATTTTTTAAATTATTTTTTTCTCACTCAAAAAATGGGAAACGAATATCCTGATTAATCTCCTGGGCTTTGGTATAATCCAAATCATTATTGATCATCCACACCATTTCCTGCGTCCACGTTGTACCACATTTTGGCTGCGACACCACCCAAACATCATCCTGCCTCACCTCAAATGTTGCAATTTTATCCGCATAGCTACGATACATTTCGGGCATGTAGCACGGCGTCAGGGACCATCGATCAGCCACTGGAAGATCCTTTGGTCTCTCCTTTACATTCACAGTGATCATCTTGAAGTCTCCATACCACTGGGCGCGTTTCTCAATATCCCACGGAAGGGATATTTCCTTGCACACAATATTGGATTTCTTGGACATTGCTCGGCGAGATGCAAGAAACAACTGCTGTGGCGAAAACTCTCGGGTTGAGCTGCTAGAGCATGTTTGCAGCAACTAAATGCAACGATGATTACGTGCGCGCGTTCTCAATGGGAGTTGCTGGTATTTAAGCAAAGTTTTATGATTTTTTATGTTGTATTAGAAGCTTTTAGCATTACCTCATGTAGCGTTGGAGAGACCTTCTAATGGGCAAGCTAGACTACAACTCATTATGGCAGATAGATGGTCGCATTTAGGACGTACTCTCCTATTTCAAATCATCCCAGTTGGTGCACATATCGAGTTTTTCTTTATGTAATCTCTCTTTGCGAATTACATTGATTTGTTTGTTGCAATACCGCAACTCAATATAGCCATAAGTTCATAGTTTGTTGGATTTTGTACCATAAGAGAGATTTGATAAAAGCAATATGAATCCAGTTTGTTGCCTCTGATTTGTTATTGAAAGGAATTGATATAGGTAGTTAATTTACAAATAAAACGACAAAATTAAACACACAGACTTTATTACATAGAATGGAAATATTAATTCATGTATGATTGCGCTAAGCAATTTTACAAAGAAAATAAGACTAACAAAAATAAGGAAATATAGAAGGAATGTGCTACAATTGCATTTCAAGTTTGTAGTGGCATCATTTCTCCCCCTTATTTTAAATATGGAAAGAATAATCATGAGGAGTACTTCTACACAAATAAAAAGACAAAATTAAACACACATACTTCATTTTCTTTATTATATCATGAATAACTACAGAAGATTAAATATTTCAAGATGTAGTTACTATTTACATAAAATGGACGTATTAATTCATTTTTTTCTTTTGGAAATCGTTCTTTTAAGACTTTCAATATAGTATTCGAATAAAATATTTGAAGAGGATTTAAGGCACACTTCTTGTTAAATATATTAATGAGTCGCAGCTGAATTTCATTTAGTTCTTCAATTTATAGAATTCGTAATCAACGAAATAATCCTGTGTTAGCTTGACGCCCTTGCTCTCAACATATCTCATTGTGTGCTCATAATGCTTTGAGTGCTCCGAAAGTGAGATGACCTCCAATTTGGGGCACAACTTGGCCATTTTCCTACAAAATAAAAGAAAAATGATCATAAATATTGATCTAATATGATGATGGATGGCAACATAAATGTTTAAATTAATTCCTTACTCGAGTGCTTTATCAGATCCAATATGGTGGTTCGGCAAGTAGATGCAACGGAAGTCGGGGCAATTTTTGATAATTGCCTTGGCAATTGGATCATTATTGTTCAGATCCGGAATTGCAAGGAAGCGCAAACGCGGCTGCTTTGCCACAAGAGTAGCAATTCCTTTCCCTGTTAGATCATCATTCAAAGTCAGGTTAATCTCTACGAGGTTCTTGTGGGTGCGACTCATGGCTTCCAAGAAATCATCACGAATATTCATACAGTAGAGTGTGAGTACAGCGAGTTTTTCACAGTTGATCAGTGGTTCAAGTCCTTTGGTCGTAATCTTAGTAAAGCCCAATTCAAATATCTCCAATCGAGGATTATTCCGGATGAGATCGGCGCAAATGTCGTCCGTTAGCCACTTAGCACCGTTCATCAATGAAATCTTCCGGAGACGACGACATAGCAGAAGTATTACCTGGAAGTGCGTTGCGCAGCAAATCTTCTCTTTGTCAACATCAAGAACTTCACGTGCCCTCAAGGAGCAGTCCACAAGACCAAAGCAGTACTTTGAAATGCTCCGGAAAGCTAGCAACTCCTGCAGAGTGAGGTAGTCCACAATTTTATCGAAGACATCAAATGGAAGTTCTGTAAAACTTGGGATTCTTGCTCTTCCAACTTTGTCTTGGAGCTTCCTCTTCTTATTTCGATGCTCCTCCATGCTATTCTTCTTTTTATCACTTTTATTACTCTCTTTATTCCAACGTAAATTAACTTTTAGTAGGTTTTTCCACTGACGCCACAAACCGTCTCCGTTTTCGACTTTGCAGGTTATGTTAGTTCTCAAATTATTTTTCTCATAACGGTTCAAAAGTGATAATTCTGAAATTAAACAACAGATGGCGTGAAATAAGTTTCGCTCTTTCTCGTATGAAAAACGAAATGGCATGAGAAAAATACTTTCCTCTCACTCTGGCATTTTGTGTAGGTGAGTTTTTTTTTTGAGTGTGTGCGTGCGGAAAAATTTTAAAATAATTATTTTTCCGGGAAAAACTCATTTTTGGGGCGCCAAAAGTTGGCGGGTGGCTCAAGGGGGCCCAAAGTACGTTCAGTAAAAATTTGGTGGCGCAACTCGCCGGATTTTTTTGTGGAATTTGCACGACTTTTTGGCGCGGATTTTGAGTGTTTTAAACTGGCGATGCCAATCGACGCGGCGTCGCTTCTTGGACACAAAAAAGGTAATTTCGCCGGGAAATTCGGCGGAAAACGCGAGAAAATTGCATAAAACTGAAAGTGTGAGGGAGATAGTATCAGTGATGTGCATTGTCTCATTTTCTCTTATACAAAATGTACCAAAAAATAGCAGTGCCAGTGGTGACTTTTGGAACTACATTTAGAGCGCCAATTTCAAAAAGTAGTTAAAAAAGCATGAATTTTATATGGGGCTATGTGAAGGGGGGCTCTGGGGGGAAAATGAATATCGTCGGTAAAAACCGCCTTGGTATCAGTACCAACAGTTCTTTATTATTTATTAATTCACGAAAACAAAAGCAATGCAGTCGAATAAAAAACAAAGAAGAAGAAGAAGATAAAATTGAGGTTATCTCGCGGTGGAATCATGCGAATGTTTTGTTTGTTCTTCTGAAAAAGTGGAAGGAATAAATAAAAATTGTATGTTATCCGTGGTATTTAAGTATAGTTTATAGATTTATTAATGCTTCGTCAAAGAAAACGTTTAGATATTGTTAAGAACTTGGATGCATATCCACAAATTCGCGAGAAATACACAAAAACAACTAAAATTGGAGGAACACGTAAGCACTTTGATAATTTTCCAACTTATAAAAGTATCAATAAAGTTTGATTTTCTTTCCCAGTTTCCATTATAAGTCGCACAGTAATTCTGTATTTGATCTGGAAGGAGATCAATTACTATCTTGAGAGCAAACTCATCTTCAAATTTACTCCAGATGCGGATTTGGATGCAAAACTTCAAATAAATATTGACCTCACAGGTATGAAAAGACCGCAGCAGTGAAAATCTGAAATTATTTACAAGGAAATGCCCAAATTTTTCTTCCAGTTGCAACACCTTGTGCGAGAATTGGAGCTGATATCCTTGATTCAACACACCAGAATGTCTTTTCATTTGGGAGCCTTGAAGAAGAGGACACATGGTGGGAATTGGATGGAAACCAGCTAGCGCACTTCCAATATGTGAAGCATCTTAATTCATATTTGAGAGAAGAATATCACTCTTTGGCACATATTCTTTACAAAAGTAACTCCTGGAACTATGAATCTCTACCCGTGAGGGAAACAAAACCCAATAGACCATTCGATGCATGCCGCGTTCACGGAACGCTGACGACAAACAAAGTTTCCGGGAATTTTCATATAACAGCTGGGAAGAGTATTCACTTCCCACGTGGACATATTCATCTGAGTTCCATCTTTGACGACACACCGCTCAATATGTCTCATCGTATCAATAGATTCAGCTTTGGACCTGTCTCACCAGGAATTGTTCATCCACTTGAGGGAGATGAGAAAATTATTGATGATAGTAAGTGTTCAACAAGCCAAGGATTTTTAAACTTCAAGTAATTATATTTTGGAAACTGATTTCAGGCACAACTATGGCACAATACTTCCTGGAAGTTGTCCCCACGGATATTCATTCATTTGTTGGCAGCACCAAGACATTCCAGTACTCCGTGAAAGAGAATTTTCGACCAATCGGTAAGTTTTTTATTATTTAATAATCCTTATTAAAAGGCGCATATGATTTTCTCTGAATGCTTGATCGTTCGTAAAGGTTTTTAAAAACAATATAAATTTTATTAATCTCAAAAAAATAAAAACAACGAAAAAAATACAATACTTTGCAAGAATGAAAGGCAATTCTTTACGCTGATGTGATTCCCTGTGGTGGTTGTTGACGTGAATAAGTGGCATTGCCCATAAGCCGAAATTCATCCCTTGTTTGTCTCAAAGACATGAATCTGGTCTCTGGTAGCTGAAGATAGAGGAAAATTGTGATGACAATCATGAGGCCGCCTGTTGTGAAAACGAAAGCATCTTCGTAGGAACGCGTTGATAAGTTCACTAAGCTGAGTATCAGGGCAATCTGGAGGGCATTCTCTATGACGGTCACCACAATCATCGAAAGGACTTTCTTTCTCGATGAGAAAGCTTCGGAAAAGAGAATATCCGAAACAGATCCAAGTCCCAGGCCTAGAAATATTTCAGATGCTATCACGGCCACGTAGCTTCCTTGAACACCGAGATTGAGGAAGCCATAAACGAGGAGACTTATAGCTTTGCCTCCAGCAGAAACGGCGAGGATTATTCGACGGCCGAAGGTGTCGAAGAAAAATATTGCCACTAAAGCAGCAAGGAGACGAATCCCGAAAAGCCACGCTGAACTCCAGTGCCCCATGAGAATCTCATCAACTGAGAGAAATTTAATCATATTGAGGCCATAGTTGAATGAAAGGACAAAGAGGAATTTCACGAGAATCATAAGGAGGAGGGGTCGAAGGTTGCCATCTGCAAAGATTGATTTCGATGATCGTACATCCTCACAAACCATCAATTTCATCTCGTCGAAATCATTCTTAATTTCCCACGTTTCCACAGATTCATTCCTTAGCTTTATCATGTTGCGTATGGCTTCGCTGTAGCGTTGTCTCTCAATGAGGAAGACAACAGATTCATACGTGAGGAATGGAATCATCGGTAATGCCATTAGGGAGTACACTGTCCCGATAATTCCAATCACCATGTTTGGTTCAAAATTCTCACCGTCCGCCTCTTGTCCAACTGCCATGAGGATTGACGTTGTGAACACCGATGTAATGATACAAAAATGAATGGAACCGAGAATGAGCCCTCGAATCTCCTTGATGGCATTTTCTGAAGCGTGAATTATGGTTGTTATGTAGATGAAACCATGCGATATCCCAGCGAGAATGCGACATAAAATAATCACAATACTCTCATTTGGAAAGCCAATTAGTGGGGCGTTGCTTATCACAGAGACAATTACTCCAACATACTGAAAAGAACAAAAAAAATGGAATTATTCTCTGTGCAGAGCATTTCTCACAGTGAAGTTATTGAAGAAGTACCCACGTAGATTGTCTTTTTCTCCCACATGGGGAGGATGAAGAGGGCAATAAAACTCCCAATTATTGCTCCGCCAAACCACGAACAGAGAGCAAGAAGGATTTCTCCATCGGGAACATTTACAAACCATACTTGTAGCCTCAAATTAGGACTTCCGATACTCCAGCCTATATGTAGACCACTCACTAGCATAATCATTATACCTATTTTTTTTTGGAGAATAGAATAATAGTCTTCAATTAGATTTTATATGATTTTTTATAATCCAGATGTACTGGAAAATTTGTAAAAATATCCATAACATTTGCCTTTAAAACTGTCTAGAAAATTCAATCTTCAAACAATATTTCTGTTTAGAACAAGAAGTGAAAAAATCTTACTTTAACTGATTCCTTTTGACTTTTTGTGGAAATAAGACCATTTAATGCCATTTTTAGGCCCTAAACCAGCAAAGTAATTTTCCTAGTGATCAATTGGCATATCCAGGTTACAAAAAAAGTAATATCTAAAATTTCTTTCTAGTAGTTAAAAAAAAAATTGGAACAGAGAGTAAAATCAAGTGCAAAGGATCTATTTTGTTATGGCAAACTATCTTAAAATGAAAATGGCTCTTTTCTTAAACATATTACTAACCGTCATTTACAACATTTTTCACAAATATTTGAAGAAAAGAAAGCTTCAATCAAGTTCAAAAAAGATTTCTTATCAAATGTGATTTCATTGATTAGGTTTCTATATAATTTCTTTAATTCTATGTTGTTTTTATACTCGACCTTGACTAAAATTTGTTAGTAAAAGGACACAGCAGACAGATTCTGAACTTTCTTTTTTATACAGATAATACGAAAATGCTTCATTAATTGAGCTAATAATAAGCAAAATAAGGAACAGTTCTGTGATGAGACCGCAATAGATGGAGGTCGTTTGTTCCCTTTTCTACCAGCATTTCAAAACTATGGTGAAGTCTAGAAGACTCCTTCTTGGTATTTAATTGAGAAATAATAAAGAAAACAGAGCCATTTCTTATAAGAATATTTATAAATAGCACACTGTAGGTGCGATTGGACCTCACCTGCCCCAACAGAATTACTCTGTGGCTTATTTTTTTGCTGTCTCTCGCACCAATTTTCCACATTTCTGTGTGCACTATTTCCAGTCTGTTCATTTTGATTTTGATTCTGCTGCGGACTTGGAAAAATTGTTCCTAAGAAACTCTTGTCATTCTTTTTCATTGTTATAAACACACACAAATCACCTTTCACGCGTAGGTATATTTCTTTTCTTATGATTATCTTTAAGAAAATATAATACTGCAAAAATTTAATAAATTAGCACCTCGATTTTTTTTTGTAATTTATTTCCATTCAGTTTAACGCTCGGAAATACACTGAATGGGTAAAGTTTTCTTCGCGAGAAAAAATGTAGAAATGATTCGAGCAATAATAGCCATTTATCTTGCACATACAGACAAACTGATAAGAGCTGATAATCGCATTCAAATCAGATATATGAGGCCAGAAGAATAGTCATAATTTCCCAAGCTCTTATCAAGAAGTCACTGATAAGCGCAGGTATATGACTATGTGTAATGAATTTTATATACCCTCGTAGGTGTGTTTAGTATTTCAATTACTGTGTCCATTCGCGCATTTGGCACACGATTTATAACCCATTTATGCTAATTTCTCTCCGTACTTTTTTTTCTCCTTGCGAAAACAGACCATGATAAGGGCTCTCATGGAATTCCTGGACTCTACTTCAAGTACGACGTGTCAGCCCTCAAAGTGATTGTTCGCTACGATCGTGACAATGTTGGGCAGTTTATTGTGCGACTTTGTTCTATTATTTCGGGTATCGTTGTGATATCCGGCTTTGTAAATCACATCCTCCAAATGTGCTGGGGCTTCTTCCGTCGCAATGACGATGCAGTGCACAACGGCAAAACAACCATCGAGACTCTCTGAAATTTGAAGCTACACACCACAATGGCCACGATTCCCAGGACAAACGAGTAGTTAATATAAGTATGTGAGTGTATAATCTTTTAATATATATTTTTATTATAAATTTACAACATAAAACTGTTCTTGGCTTTTATTTGGGAGAGTATACAATACGAAAAAAAATATTCTATGGATACTGTAAGAGTATACTTTTCTCCTAAAATACACATTCGCCATGTAATGCGTGGACTCAGGTGGAAAATGTGACGAAGGAATTGTTCTGATGGGGAGTTGTGCTTTCTCCAGATGAGACCCCAGAATGATTTACCGAAGGGCTATTCATTTTAATCATTTTGTGTATTTTTAAATTAAATTTAGTACTTCAGCAATTTTATATTTACAATTGAATATTTTTAATTGCTCTTAGAGGTTTATTGTTCTTGCTTATCTTCAAATATCAGATAAGAAAAACTATAGATATTTTAATATGTTCTTCAATATTAAAGCGGTAATTTTCTTAAAGTTTCTTCACATAAAAAAATCAAAAGACTGTTAATTATAATGATTACTTATAAAGTTTTACAGAATTTTCAGACTTTCAACTTAATTCAGATTTGTAAAAGGATAGTTTGACTCAAACGAGAAATTTTATGGAATTCAAATTCTTTAGTAAGACTCACAAAAGAAAAAAAGTCTAACAGATTTGACCAAAAGTACATAAACTACGCCATTACGTTACGTTAAATGGGTCCGGCCGGAGACTAACTTTTACATTTATTGGGTTTATTTTCTGGCTGGGGCTAGGCTACCTTTTCAAGTACACAAGTACTATATAGTGACGAGATAAGAAATTCCTCATTTACGTCTCAAGAACATGATTCAAATAGGCAATGTAGCATATGGCGAGTTTTAGTATTTCAATTTTAGAAAGCTTCTTATCCGGTGGTAGGGTTGGTAGAAGTTTCCTTAGTTCCGAGAAGGCCACATTGAATGCCTCTACTCGAATCCTCTCCCTTGTGGCATGAGCTGTCCTGTACTTCTGTGTGGCTCTCCGTCTACGGCGACGTTCTTCGCGCGATAAACCCACCAAATCGGATGATTGAATGTGAGGATCGACGCTGTAGGATTTCCGTCGTGTGGGGACACTGGTTGTGGCGGCATTCATTGCTTCCATTCCCATGGGCACGCCGGCTGTGGTACTTCGTGCTAATGCTGCATTTTGTGTGGGAATTATTGCATCGATATCGTACACCATCCCCTTTATGTCTGGATGCTCTGTGCCACCTGCAACCCCTTTCGTTTGTTCACGCAAAGTAATTTTATCACCAAACACTGCCTATGTGCACCACAGGCAAGTTAAATAGTCATGTGTGAGGAAAGAATTTTAACTTCTGCACACGCACTGCATGGAATTTTTGTCACGTCCCTCAATATGCAGTTAAATTAAATATTTAATATCCTTCGAAGACTCTCAGTCGTAAAATATATATTTTTTAAGCAAATAAAATTGGGAAATTCATATCCAAATAGGGAATACTTTTATGATTGCTAGTTTGTGACTTTCTCTGCAAAATTGCCAAAAGGAACTGATGAGATTTTCTCAGGAAAATTTCACAGCATCCCAAAAAGTGGAAAATTCTGTACCAAATCAGAGCGAGATGAAGGGATGTAGTGTATTTTCCGTCCAATTGGAACATTTCCTATTTGGAAAACCCACCCTCGAGAATTTTCCCTCAGCCAATCGTTGCGCAATTCTCATCCCCCATATAAAGTTGCATTTGGAAATATCTATATGAAAACCTTGACTAGTTGAATTTGCATTTACTTCTTGTTCTCAATACAATATTTTGTCGTGGAATCGACATAACAAATCTTCTAGGTGGTAGCCACACGGACAAAAAAAGGAGTGTTTCCTGAAAGCAGCAGATTCTCAAAATGGGAATAATAGAGGGGAATGGTCGCTATGGTAAATATTTTTGCGATGATTATCATTCATATTTCACTGATATTGTGATTGTTTGGAAAAAAAGTGTAAGTTGGAGTATAAAAATTACAAGACTTTGCATAATAAATAAGTCAGGACCTATAGGTACTTTTTCGTAGAAAATGAACGATATTCCACCAGTCCAGTTAACTTTGAGGAAGTGCTGAGTTGTTTCAATGACTAAAATATCGAAGCAAGTGGTTATAACGTTTTATTTTACAGCCTAAGTGCAAAGAGACTATTTTCATGCATAGCATAATTTTTTTGTCACGTTGGAAAATTGAATTTTCTATTATTTGTTTTTAAACATTTTTAAAAGTGGGATTTCGAACGGATTTATGAATAATAGATAAGATTTTATAACATCACTTATTTCATTAAAATATTTGATTTTTAAGCTATTCTATTTTTGACCTAATTGACGAAGAAATCAATACGAAATTTTGAGACTAACAGCAACTTAAGAAAGAGAAACTGATAGAAATGTTCCATGTAGATTAAATTCAGGTATAGAAAGGGTTCAAAGAATAATCACAGGGACAGCAACATACCGCAGCTTACCTTTCATTTCAATGTGTATTCAGATTCGATTATTCTATGCGTATTATTTATAGTTATTTTGTCTTTTCCTAAGCAAACAAACCTCATTTGGCTCCGTTATAGGTATCTGGTGCATCAGAATGTAAAAAATTGTCCATTAAATTTTTTTTTGATAATCATTTTGGATATTTGTGTGTATTGTGCAAAAAAGGATAACGCAATGTCTCGCAATTTTCACTGCAACCAGGTAAAAGAAAAAATTAATATAATACAAGAAAGAATTTTCTTTCTGCATTTTCAATTTCATTTCCCATCTCCGACACACATCATTCATCCTCCATCAAAAATTACAGCAATTTTTTTTCTCATGAGGTTTATAAATAATCAAAAGTGTTGAATTATTCTTTGTCAAGACCATAAAAAAAACTTTGTGAATGGGTTTGCAAAAAAGGGGTAAGTAGGACAAACGAAAAGACATGATAATTATGGGGATGGGAATTACTATAATAATTTTCTTCGGTTGCATTCAATCAATCTTTTAGGCATAACACACAAACGACATGCATGCGGTTTCCCATTGGCACGTGCCTTTATGGAGATTTTTTAACGAAAAATTGAGATGTAAGAGAGATGTTTGTAAATTATTCACACAAAGTATCATCCCACTCATGTGGGTGATGTGAAGAGGCGCGAAAAGACGCAATCAATTTCTGTCATCACCCCCAAATACATGCTAAAATGGATTTTTAACTCAATTAGAGTCACGTGCAGTATGTGGGTGAAATTGTATAATTTTCCGTGAGAGGAAAAGTCCCATTGTGCCCAGTGAGATGATGCGTAAAAGTAGAATTTGAAGCATTACAACACCCTTACCGTTTTCACCCAGAGAGACCAGATAAATACTTTTGGGCCCATTGAGGCACATAGAGGGAGATTGATCGCATCATATGCGGAAGAGGAAAATTCCCACTAGACTATCCTAATTATAATTTCCAATTTCTCGGATTACAACTCATCTAATTGACAATCAATAAAAAAGTAACACTTGTTTCATTGTCATTCCTTAATCCAATACGGTATTTAACTGCATTTGCACTAACGGCCTTCTCACCCTATTTAACTACATAGCCATAGTATAGGTACATGTGAGGGCTGCCTACCCTTTGGAAAAAAAATCACCAGCTATATGGGGGTGAGAGGCTCAAGAACACGTGGTTGAAAAGATTTCCCATGTCAAATAGAGGGACGACGACTGTAAACAGAGATTAAATGCCCTCCTCTTATCGAAAATGAAGGGGTTAGAGGAGTGACAAAGTCAGGAGATTGGAAACAAATTTTCCGCAATTATTTAAAATATCCTGGCATAGATTTCTTTTGAATTTATAATAATTTAAGTAGATCATGGATGAAGAAAACAGGATGGTACACACACAGAAAGAAAGCAATAAGATCTTTTAAAAAAAATCAACTAAAAAGAAAATCATCACAAAAAATAAATTTTAAAAATAAAATGCTAGCTTACCCATCTGTTCCCCTTTCGAATGATTCTACTAACAAATTGTCCCTCTGCAAGGACATAAAAAAACGAGTGGATTTAGAAGCATTTAAAAAAAAGAGGGACATATGTAAGGAAAATCCTGAAATTACTGCGTGTAAGTGAATCCTCCAAATCCATTGTTTATTCTCTCAATGCGAATCCCTTTTAGAATAAATATGACTAAATGGTCCTCCAGATTGTCCCACCTAATCCCTGGTAAAATACAAAAAAAAATCAAGAGCAATTAATCATGTCAAATTGTATCGTTGCATGGGGCACACAGTTTGAGTGTGAATTTAGACCGGTGGTTCTATCGAATTGGGAGGTGCCAAAGAAAAATGTAACGCGTCCCCGCCACCGAAGAGGCCCCACAAGGGTCATTGCCAATGATAGAGGTCATCTACTAAAGCCCTCACGATCACTCATCAATCGCACATCATCATTTGCATCACAAAATGGTACGGGGCACAAGGAAAAGAATAACGGGCATTGTCCCAACATTTCTAGCGCTAAAACCCATAGAAAGGATTCTTCCGAGGGAAAGAATACAAAAGGAAATACTTTTCCGGAAATTGCGGGAGAACCCCAAGTGAAGCAGGTGGGTGGCACTGTGAAAAAAAATGCTTTATCATTGCAAAATCCCTCATAATATTGCGTTTTTATCACTAAAAATAGAAGTCTGAAGATAAACTGAGCAGCAGAAATCCTACTGAGCAGGGAAATCACAGTTGTGCAAGAAAAACTAATCCTGAAATTAGCGAACCGACAAATTCCGCAGAAGTAAATAATTCCGAAGAGTGTGGGAGTCAGGGAGCTGATAGGTGTGGGAAGAACACCATAGCACCACTGCCGAGTATAATTCAGGAGGCAAACAATTTACAAAGTAACGACTGCGTACTGCTTGGTGAATTCGAAAAGGAAGACCCGCACGGAAGATCCTCCGAGATGGATGCTACGTACTGCAACTTCCTTGTTGCCAGGAAAATGGCACAGGAGAATCTCGAGCATCAACCACTGCCTGATGCTGTAATGGATTGTGCCTATAGAAAACTCCAAGCAGGTGGAGATCTCCATCCGGGACTTGCACTCGATGTCATTCCCCTAGCCACAGGTGAATCATTTTGTATTTGTTGTGAAAACATTGTTTTCGTCATCTCGATCACATGATAATCATTCAATTTTCGGCATCTTTTCTTTATTTCAATTACAAAATGGAACCACTTAAGTGATATAGCATCCAGTGATAATGCGCATTGCGCAGTCGTTTTGTTTATGAGTCTGTTGTAGTTTGATTCATAAGTTGTATTATACGGAAGAAGGATTCAGATTCATTTTAAATATCAATTTATGAAAGAAAACAAATCCTAAAGTTTAAAATTTAATATACTTAAAAAACATGATCTTAGAGTCTAGAATTATCTAAAGTTCTTTAATTGTCTTCTTAACTTTAATTTTTGTGCAATCTTCAACAGATCTCAACATCTGCGCCTTATCACTTACTAATTCAGATGACTATACAATAAATAAATTAATTTATATTTAATTTCTTAATAAGGAGTCGGCGTAAAGAGCTACAAAGCAGGTCCAACACAGTGCACAAAAATGCGTGTTTATCGTCCCAAGACTTGTGGAGTAACCCCACAACCACTGGATAAAGCTGCCCTAGGCTATCGACCTCATTCTTCCATAACAATAAAAGATAAAATGGGACCGATGGATTTAGCAATTTGCTGGGATTATCGCCCCAGTGATCCTCGGGATGAACCCCTACGACCAACTCATATCGATGGATCAAACGGATCTGTTGCTCCTGCTGTATTTACTCTCGTCAAAACTCCCCGGGACAACACACCCATGGCTACTGGACGATCAGGAGGTGTATTCTCTAGTACAATGCGCGAAGAGGGATTTTTCGATAAGGACGTCCTTAAGCAGAAGACGGAAATGAAGAATGCTAACATTTTGGGTAAAAAAAAGTTTCCATTTTTTTTTTAACAAAGAAAAGTTTTTATTTTCTGGTTGCTTTCAGGGCGCACATGTTGCTGTGGTGAGGGTGCTGGTGCACGAAGCCGAAGTGCTCTGACCATGAACGTCCCAGCTGTAGAGCATCCAACTAGTCGTCCAAAGAGTGTTTCTCGTGCTGCAGAAGTTCAAGAATCCAAACCTCTAAGTCGCACATACAAGAGCTCCCCGAATCTCGTGGAACTCACTGAGGGTAATCAGAATGAATGCAAATTGGTGTGCATCAAACATACACCGATTTTGGTGGAGACAAAGAGAAGACCTTCTGCCAAACCACAGCGACCGATGCGTCTTTGTGAGTACACCAAGGCTATGGAGGCTCAGCAGCAGCATGGACACAACAACGTGAGGAGTGATTCATCGGGAAATTCTGACAGTGGATGTGGTCAGAGTATTTCATCAAATGGCTCTGCTAAGTACGTGAAAGCAAGAAAAGCCGTCAAGGTGCCCAAGCCGAGAGATCCATACGCAAAGAAGAACTACAATATTGAAACTCTCGCACCACCTTTTGCTTGCTGGCGCGGTGGAGCTGGACAGGGAGGATATCCGGAGATTTGGCGCCTTGCCAGTGTCTACCAGCATGCCTACAAACCAATTGAGCAACGCAAAAGGACTCTTCTTGCAACGGTTTATCAGTAATTTTATTGAGGATGTTGCTCTCACGCATACGCGCTTTATTCTCGCTCTATAACCAACCAGCCTTAACAACTGCCTCTATGCGTCCACGTGATAGTTGAGAACATAGCGGTCCTTGCCGTGTCCATCGCCCGTTGATGTTGTTGAGTTAATTACATTAGTAAGATGATCGTATTTCCGGAGAAAGTATTCCGTCTTGTGCGATTCAACGAGACTCATTGCAATTCGCCACCACATTTTCTCCGTGAAAGTTGGCTGAGATCTGAGGGGATTCTTGAGGTATTTAAAGACAGTGCAAAGTAACTCCTCAACCGTACTCTCCAAATTCACGGAATTCACATAGTTCTTGCATCGTAGATTTGGGAATTCAATTAAATTTATCTGCTTAATACATTTAACAGCATTTTTTGATGTCTTGCCCGAATCTTTTACGTAGTCTGTGTGAATTTTCAGTTGGGAGTTTATAAATAATTTCTCGAGTGTCCTTTGCCACAAGTTGAAACTTTCATGAGCCATATCTTGGGCAGCTGTCGTGCAGTTCTTTACAAAGATTAAATTGGGTCCTTCAGGGGAGACAGTATGGCCCGTGTTGAACTTCATCATCTCAGCGAATATCAAGTGTTTCATTAGATTAATATCCATAAATTCTGTTTGTACAATTAGAAGGACATGACACAACGACAGTCCAAACATTATCATCTTAATCGTGTCCGCTTCATTCGTGAAGGATTCCTGGAAATCTAGCAGAAATATCCGGTCTTTCGTTATGAACATTTGCAATCCACTAGAATTTCTCCCATCCCTGTGTTCCGGGAACACCTGTGTGTGCTCTGATACATTGTATCCACCCTGTGCGAGGTAGTTCAGGATTGTTGATTTTCCACTGCCCTTCGTTCCAATCACACCGATAACTTGGAAGAAAACATTTGAGTCTTTGAGGTAATCTGCAACCTTCCTGTTTGCCTCAAAGTTCGAAAAGACTAGTTCACAAGGTTTTGTCATCTCCAGAACTTGATTGGATTCCTCTTCTTTTGGAACTTCTGCTGGCTTTGGCACATTTTGCAACATTGGTTTAGCTGTCGTTGGGCCCGCAGATTCGTGATCATCTGCTTCTGTTTTTTCCCTCGGCTTCAGAAGTATCTTGGGCTTCTTGTCCTCTGGTTTCTCCTTTGGAGGAGGATCCTTTCGAGCTATTTGGACTTTTTTCCCCAAACGATGTTGCTGATTTTGCTGCAAAAGATGTTTTTTCCTTCAGAGTTTCCGAATTAAGATAAATTTTATGTGGCTTTGATTACCTGCTGGAATTTTTTAATCTTCTTTCCAGGCTCAGACATTCTCCTTTCCAGGCACGGTTGTTTATTATTAATAACAAATTATTTAGTTAAAAAAATTATTTTTTGGTTTTTTGTGTCAACAAAATTGACGACGACAATGTGTTTCATTTGTGTTTCATGACATCGCGCCAAAATTTGAACTTTAATTGTAGTTCCCAAAGTCACCACTGCGCCATTTTTTGGCACATTTTATTGAAGAGAAAATGAGAAGGTGCACGTCACTCATACTTTCTCCCTCACACTTTTAGTTTTTCGCAATTTTCTCGTGTTTTCCGACAAATTTTCATGGGAAAATCAGTTTTTTGTGATAAGGAAGCGACGCCGCGTCGATTGGCATCGCCAGTTCAAAACACTCAAAATTTCCGCCAAAAATAGTCGTGCAAATTCCACAAAAAAATCCGGCGAGTTGCGCCTCCAAATTTTTACTGAACGTACTTTGGGCCCCCCTGAGCCATCCGCCAACTTTTGGCGCCCCAAAAATGAGTTTTTCCCGGAAAAATAAATATTTCAAAATTTTTCCGCACCACTACAAAACAAACACTTCACTCATACACTCAAAAAAGCTCACCTACACGAAAAGCCAGAGTGAGAGGAAAGTATTTTTCTCATGCCGTCTCGTTGGATTTGTGTGTCAGTCATTGTGTCCTAGAGTTTGTTTGACTCTACGCTGAGTTTCGCCAGCAATTTTCCATTTTTCGCGGGAAAATCCGGAAGATCCCACCAAAAAGAGCATTCAAATTGCTTTAAGGGCATTTCCAGGTGCCACAGTGAAGCACAAAATGAGCAAAAAGGCATCCCCGAATCTGTGGGATAAGAAGAAAACAATGCAGCTGATTAGTAAATACAACGAGACGCCAATCCTGTGGGATACAAATTCCAAGGATTACCGGAATCGTGAGCTGCGTGCGAAGTCATTTGAAGAGCTGGCAAGGAGTATGAAGCTCTCGAAGCAGGAAGTGCAGAGGAAATTGCACAATTTGCGCACACAGTACAATACGGAATTGCGAAAGATTCAAAAGTCCGGAAAACCTGGGGAGGTAAAATGGGAGTACTACGATGCCATCAAGTTCATCAATCCAGGTAGCACTCGCCCCTGCTTTGAAGATATAAAGGTAAAAACAAATCATTTAGTAGATTTCTCTCTTTTTAATTGAGAAAAATGTGAATTTCTCCTTCAGCCCAACCACAATTTGGATGTAAATTCCTCATTTTCAAATCTCGAGTACCGCGACATCCCATCAGTTGCATCCACAACAGGAGTATTAGGTAGGGAAGAAGATGACACAACAAGAGATCACATTCTCTTGCTCGAAGGATATGACGACCAACCCTCTAGTAGAACATTTAGGACTCAAGGAATATCATCCCGAGATGATCACGAGGATCATCATCATACTTCTAAACATCGAGGAAGTTTGGTTGACGCACCTCGAGATGATTTGCAAATTTTTGGTGATTTCGTTGCATCTGAACTTCGAAGCCTAAACTCGGATGAGAAGCGAAAGAAACTTCGTCTGGCAATTCAGAGAGCAATTTTGGATGTCAATGAACAACCATAAATATTAATCGCATATATTTTATATCATAATAACATGTGGTACATGAAATCCACAATTGAATACAATATTAATTCATTACAATTTGTTCTAAATTATTGGTGGGTATGCAAACCCCCCAAAAATTCGGATGAAAGATCATTACTTTAAGATAATATTTTATTTAGAGTTTTAACTTACGCGACATCTCATTTGCAAAGGAGGGTGGAATGCAGCTATTTACGAGATTTTTTTTTGTTTTGCTTAAAGCCCCTCAGTGCGGATTATATCTTACTGAGATCTTATAATGCTTTCATATGCTGTGAAGATCATCGATGATACTTCCACGGATCTCGTCTTGAGACTCAGTGTTGCATCGGGATTTCCTGGTTGTAGTTTCAGCTCTAGCAGAACCCAAATGTTGTTGGTCAACTTCAAGGATTGATACAGCATATCCTGTCCCTCGACATTCCTTTTGGCAATTGTGTAGATGTTATTTGCCGTCATCTTTGCAGCAATACTATCAGCCGATCCATGAACTCCAGACAGATTGTACTGCACCTCATTAGCAGCTGGGATCTCTTTCCAGGTTGTCAGAAACACCCTCTTGTCCAGTTGTCCATCCTCCGAAAATAGCGCATTGGCATGCACGAGGCAGGCAAAGTAGAAAATATCCACGTTGTTCTTAATGGCCACTTGGAGATTATTTAGTGGCTCCATACGCTGAACGGGTCCTGTTGTGGCCAATTGTAAGGATGTGTCCAAGCTCTGTGATGGCTGGAGTGGACCCACTTGAAGTGGGGCAGCTGGGAGAATTCCAAAGCTATTCTTATTGAGCTGAATGGCGAATCCTGTCATGGCTTGCATAGCCTTATTTGTAAATGTCATATCCATGAAGACCTGACCACCTCGCCGTGAGAATGTTCCCAGAATCTCGAGACCTTTCCCCTTCTCCGCCGGTAGCCATACAATCTTTGGAATTTGAATCATTGCTGAGGTACTTCCGGATATTCCAAAGATATCACCCAATAATCCTGACCCGCCAGCGGCATTTGTTTCAGTTGGGCCGCTGCCACCACCTCCAAGCTAAAATAAAAATTAAATTTTATAAGTTTATTGCTCAATAAAAAAATAGACAACGTATAATAACTTACCAAGATATCCAATCCTCCTCCTAGAAGATCCACATTGCTTGTAACGGGTTCCGGGGCTCCTTGTGCCATAGGTACACCAATGTCCATTGATAACAAATCCCCAATGAGAGAATCTTGATTGGGAATCACCGTAGCCTCATTAACTGCATGAGCACCATCCTCCGCTGATCCCTGGCGATTGGGAAGTGATTTGCGAATTCCAGCACTGCGTCCCTCAACAAATGCTGTCGGAGGCTTGTGGTAGACACTAGCCAAGGAGGAAATGTGACAAATCAACTCATCAAGAAGGGTGGGCTCCAGCAAATCTGTTTCCTCCGAGATGAGGGGCTTATCCGCAAGCACAACTTCCTTTGCAGCAGCTGGATCGGTTGAAAGCAAACGCCAGTAGATAAATCCACGATCTCTCAAGTCAGGATTATCACTATCCTGAGTAGCTAGCGAAAGGACATGCTGAACCAATTCTTGTGTATCTGCTGGACGCTTCAGGAAGAGCTTTACAACAGCTGTAAGTAGTTGCAGCTGCACCTGAGCATTCTCATCTTGAAAGCCCTCTAAGAAGCTATCGAGTAATTCATCGGCATTGTCAATCCTTTCGGCGTATTCCCCAATAATCCACACCATTGATGCACGTGCCTCTGGTTCATCCAGAGTGTCAAGATTTTCACATAGAGTACTGATGATACTTTCATACTTATTTGGATACTTCCGGAAAATATCTTTTATGACGACAATAGCTTCCTGGACAACATAGTTAACCTTCGTCTGGATAAGATCGAGGAGCGTTGAGACACAACGTTCAGCTGATGGTTCAACTTTAATAGCACACCGTCCAATTGCCCGTACGGCCTTCCTTACAAAGTCTACATCAACTTCCGTGGCATACTCCTTCAGTTCACTGAGAACTTGAGCAATATTGCCTTGATTTGCCAGACGAATCATAATATCCAACTTTTCCAATTTCACATAGATTGGATCATTGTATTTGACGAAGAAGACTTTCATTTCGTGCTTGAGGATATCCGGACGTTTCTGCACAATGAGATTAATATTCCGGAGTGCCACATATTGCACCTCTGGCTCAGAAGAGAGTAGCGTTACGAGGGGTGGGGCCAATTTTTTAGTTAATGTAGCACAAAAGTCACTGTCGCTTGAGAGCATCTCGAGGAGCTTCATCAGCACCTTGACTGCACTCAGGACAACAGCGGCATTCGCATGAGCCAATCTTGGGGTGATTCTCTCGCAAATTGACTGCGCCTCGCGCTCATCCTTTGGACTGTAGTTTGCAAGTGAATCAAGAATAAACACCTGACCCCACTCAGTGCACTCATTGAGGGCCGTCAGGAGTTTATTGATGGTGGCAGAATTCATCTCCACCAATGGCTGTCCTGACTGGCTAGCCTCGTTTATCTCACTGAGAGCCGCAACGGCATTTGCAACAACCATCGGATTGGAGTCCGATAGGAGATCTTTTAGTTGATCCAGAAAGCCTTGATCTTCCACCTGAAACACAATGTTCATTTATATGGAGATCTCCTAAGCTGTCTTTGGTGAAATTAATAAGAATAAAAAAAATTTCTCTTACCATTGAAGAGGAAATGTCATAAAGTTTAGCTACACAAACTGCAGCTGTCTTTCTTACATACGGATCCTCATCCTTGAGACATTTTCTCAATGGTTCACACAGATACTCAGTTATCTTGTCCACACGAATGCATCCCATTGTACGTACAGCAAGAGCTCGAATTAGTGGATTAGAATCTTCGCAATCCTGCAAGTTAATAAAAACTCTATCAATCAATACATTGAATTCTCATTTCATAATCCTCTAGTTAGGTAATTACAAATCTGATTTTCGTTCATAATCAAGTTTTTTTAAGCGCCGTAACAAGATATCCACTAAGCGATGTTTACCAGAAGTTCTCTTTGATAAGAAATACAAAAATATAACTAAACTGTTATATATTTACTAATATCGTGCTAATACATATCATTTGCCTATTTTTATTTTTTGTATATATGAATGATATGCGATATGAAAAGTAATGCCTCGCAAATGCTAGCAAACCACATTGAATAACATAAAATGAAACAGAACGAACAGAACGCTTATCATTTTTTTTCGTCTTTCACTTGAAATATTATTATTTTTACGAAATAATTATTGCAAAGCTGACAATGTCTTTTTCTGTCCATTGGATAAAATTAAAAAAAAAAAAAAAACAGAGAAATTCTTATAAGCAATTCGAAATTATGCCAATTTCCTCAACAAAAAACATATTCCAATTGGAGTGCATTCACCTATCAATTCATTGGTGGTATGTTGCTTTCCTGTGCAGTTCCCTAATTTATACTACACAAGAAATCTTATTATAGATTTGTGACTTCAGAGGTATTTTCAACTTACCTTGACAAACGTATTCACGGCCATTATTGCCATGTCAGGCTGGGATTTGGCGTAGTTCATCAGATACAGATAGACGAGTTTCTTCAACTCCAGATTATCCGTTTGCATGCAGTTGACAACGTCAGGAAAGAGGGCAGAAACGTCCTTTCCCACCGTCATGCTGGCAATCACCTAGAAAATCGATTCATCTTCGTCATCACAATATCATGCATTAGATAAGAATGTTCAGGACAACTTACTTTCTTTACGGCCTCCTTCTTCTTTTCCTTCTTATCATTATTGAGCTCGGACTTTAACTCGAAAATCTCTCCCTTCTTCGTTGTGGTGAAGTATTTTGAGTCCGTCATGTTTGTTGTTGAGTTATTCCACAGATACTAAAAGAAAGAGCGTATAAAATGCAAAATTTATAACTTCTAAACACCAAATTCAGAGCTGCCAGGTACTATAGAAAATCCTCCTAACCATCGAGCCACAATACATCTTTCCGGAAGCAAAGAAACCCTTCCCTTTATCAAAAACCGTAAAGAAATTTTGCGATAAAATAAGTAAATCCCAGGTAGGTGAAAAATGAACTGCGAAGAAGCACTGATAGTCACAGACTTTTATACATATAATTAGAACCATTTCGTTATTTGCAAGAGGAACCAAAAATAGAATGAAATTGACAACCGATGTGTGTCGCCATATTTTCTTTACACCACAAAACACCCGTAGCCGGATGAGTTGTAAGTCAGTTTGTTGTTTTTGCTTTTTAACATCTCACGAGCTTGGTTTTTCAATTATTTCCAAGTGAAAATGCTAAAGAGGATACTCATACGTACTTACTTTATGTAATTTTACAGATTCTCACTGGATTTTACGGATGAAAAGGATTTATTTTCAGATGAAATTACTCCCCTTTTGCCACAATGATTTTTTCTTGTTTCATCTATGTTTCAAAGCAATGTTTCCTTTTGTGGTTTTCTTTGAGATCACAGCTCTTGTATTCCACCAAAAAGAGAATTTAAAGACAATTAGATTGGATTTTATATTTAAAAAAATAAGAATTATTAGAATCAAATCCTTCTTTGAGAGAAATGGTTTGTCTAAGTTTACTTCATTAAGAATTTTAAAAGAATCGCAGAAAAAGTATTAGAAAGAAACACAGCTCCGTAATGAATCCAGTTTACCCGAGAGTTTACCAAGCTTACCATGAATACCAAAAATGAAAAAAAATAATTTTCTTTATTTGTTTGAAATAATTTCTAAAATTATGTACAAAGAAAGACAAAAATTAACCATTTGTCAGTAATTTTTCGGTCTTATTAAATTGTTTTTTTTTTATATCAAAATTACAAAAATATAAATGATAAATTAATGCTCCATCTATTTTACAAAAGCATAACATTGAGAGCAAAAAAGGCGCCAAAGCTGTGATATTAAAAATTGGGATAAACTGGAGTGTACTCAGGATAAGATATTTAAATTTGATTTTATACGTTTCAGAAGATGGATTGTAACTGCAAATGCACACATAGTTGTGACTTTAATTGCAAATTCTTGGGAAATTGCTAAATATTTTAGCGTAGCTGTGTGACCTTTTTTTCGTAGCGCCTATAAATCGCTCCCACGCATAATTGCCAGAGTCTCACCAAGTGGAAAACTCGCGGGGAGTATAGGGGGTGGTTATCCATCCCCATATATAGTGAGTGCGCACGCTCGAATCTGTTGCTTTGCTAAGGGCATTTTATTGAATGAAATATCTGTGAGTGGCAGAGTGAAGTTTAATCGTGTATATAAAATTATGTTGGAAATATATGTCAATCTTCTCGAGTTTAATTGAATTTATTTGTTATCAGGCGTGCGAGTGGTGAAGAAGAAGTGGCGAACTGAGTTACTCCTCTAAATGTACCCATTTTCCGTAGCACTGTGACCGAGAGAGTCTCGCAAAAGGACTAATCAGTAGTGAAGAAATAAAGTCGCCCCCACACAAGTGTGTGTGTGTCAGTGGAGAAAATATAATCCTTGCGGACACCATCCCCTCTAAAGAGAAAACGCAAGTAAATAGCATTTTGTTTTTTCACTACCCATCCACCCTTAATTCCTTCACTCCTGTGGCAGAGTGATGAATTTTCATTTGTTCCATTTTTGAGGAATTTTCAATTTCTCAAGGTGTTTCATACACTTTTCCGAGTACATTAAAGTGGTTGCTCAATTCAAGTGAATCCTCATTCAGTGCGGATCATCCCTCGTCTCGACTCGGGTGCTTTATAACGAGAAAATGGCGTTCACTTTGTTCTAGGAACATTGTCACAGCAGTGCCCTGCTCCGTGAGTTTCATCCCCAAAGAAACCACCCCCTTTTCCTATTGTGAAATTTTTCAACATTTAAAATTTTGAGCATGTTCAAAGTTCAATGCGAACAAACCAGCAATACATATTGTGACAGGCTTTGTCCTCCTACAACCTCCCCCCATTCTTTTCGCGACTCCGATGTTCATGAATAGCGCAGATAATTCAATATCGCCCAACATGAGATGAATCAATTGAATTTTTGAGTATAAATTGTATTTTCATATATTATGCCTCCATGGTGCCAGCTAGTGAATTTATCTCTTTCTTTTCTCTGGCTCTGAATATTAGAGAATCATCTTTAGTTAGGAAGCTCTTAATTTCAACATCGACAGCAAATCAATAGAAAGCTCCAGTAGAATACAGGAAGAAAAAAAATGCAAGGAAAACCAGTGATGACGCGCAGACGTTATGGGAGTATGGTTCACACGCGTGTGTTGCAATTTGATTCATAAGTTGCGTTAGAGGCGTACAAAGTGATTTTTTTTTGTGTAAAGTTAAAAAAAATATAAACTGCAAAGATAAAAATTAAATATAGCATGGATGGAACAGTATAAAGCGAAAGAACGGTAAGTAAAACTTACGGGCTGTGATTCTTTCTTTGTCAGTGAAATGTGAAATTAACTGAAAATTGAGGATGGGCAAATTTTGAGGAAGGCTTTCTCGCGCACCGAATCACAGCCAACGCGCAGATAATTTGTGAAATGCCTTAATCGTGTGCGTTGGCTGTGATTCGGTACGCGCGAAAGCCTTCCTCAAAATTTGCCCATCCTCAATTTTCAGTTAATTTCACATTTCACTGACAAAGAAAGAATCACAGCCCGTAAGTTTTACTTACCGTTCTTTCGCTTTATACTGTTCCATCCATGCTATATTTAATTTTTATCTTTGCAGTTTATATATTTTTATCTTTGCATTTTTATATGTATATATAATGTATATATCTATGCATTTATATACATATATTTTACTTTACTTTTATATGTGCATATAAAAAAGCCCCGCTTCGCGGGGCGTTGGTCTTATGCAACTCAAGATATGACATGTTAACTTTAAAACGCGATATCTCCGGAACGGCTACATAGATTTTCTTCATTTTTGGCATGATATAAGATATTATAGCCAACTATAACATATCAAAATATGAAGCAATTCTATAAAGCGGTGCTCGAGATATTCATCGAAAACTCATCGAAAATTTTGTTTTCGATTTTAGCGCCACTTGCGGTCATTTTTTGAACTTGCGATGTTCCGAGCAGTTGTAGGGCTCATTAATATCTTTCATTTGAGCCCAAGTTGATCAAAATCGGTCAAGCCGTTCTCGAGTTATGGCCGATTTTCGATAAAAAATTGTGGCGGCCATATTGGCTAAACGGCTTGGCCGATTTGCGAAAATGAGGTATCGTTGGAAAGGTCTTGATGGCCCCTACAACATATCAAAATTTCAGATTTTTAGCTATTACAGGGGCTGAGATATAGCGAAAACAAAATTTGACAGTTATTCAAAATGGCGGACGCGGGGGTGGGGGGTTGGATTTGACTTCATAATCGGATGTCTTCCACCCGATATATGAACTTTGCCGTTGACCGCAAGTCTCTATCTATCACCGTTCTCTTGTAATTAAGCGAAAGGTTCCGGACGGACGGACGGACGGCCGGCCGGACGGACGGACCAATTTTTGGCGCATACGTTTTTTGTAATGTAGGGACCCTAATTCGTGGTCATCCCAAGTTTGAGCCCGATCTGACGACTTTGCATTTTTGAGTGTACACAGAAGCTGTGCTTCTTTGAAGAAAGAATCACAGCTAATATGATGTTGAATCTTTAATTTTAAAAACATCCTACTAAACTATGCTACAATTAGATTTCAAAAAAAAATTTAATGGGCATCTCCTAAATAATAAAAACAGTTTAAATTGTTCATTCATGCCAAGTCGCTATCTCATATACCATTTAGCTGGAACGAACAATAATATGCGAATATGATCTTATGCTTCTTGAAGATTGGAAATTTTCTAAAGTACAAAAAAAATTATTTAATTTAATGATTTTTTAATCTCGAGAATTCCTGAAAAGAATGCTGTCTAAGGATTGAGATTAACACTTGTGGGAAAAAATCTCAAATTATACCCACGCATTATAATTTATTACTTTATCATATAGGTAAACGAATCATCCTTCAAGCAAAAAAAAATTAAATTAGTTATAAAAAAGAAACTTTATTCATTTAATTTCCTTCATTAAAGACATGTAAAACTATAGAATAGAAAAAAAATCTATCGTAACATGATGTAATAGGAGTAAAAAAAAAAGAGATTTGAGATGGCAAAACTTTATCCTTGCAGACTTTCATCCGCTTCATTTTCCATATAATTGGGTTACGATAGACGTGAGCAGATACCAGAGTGTAAAGCGCAACTTTTGTGAGGAAAAATTTAAGAGCACATTAGCACAAATATGAAATTTTCTCTACCCTTACCTGGTGGTGGGACTGGTGTCACACTGTTTTCTAAACTTGTGAGGACAAAAGACTTAAAAGGACTCCAGGGCGACGATCCGCGGAGCACAAAGCCCAAACTTACGGTAAGCTGAAACTTACGGTAAGGAAGCAAACTGGCATTTCATACACTCTCCCTTATTTCAGAAATGCTTGACAACGCTCGACTTGACATCCCTTGGTGTAGGATCGTGTTGCGGAACCGGCATGTACTTGGTGGTTGGAATGGTGGCAAGAAATATCGCTGGTCCCGGAGTGATACTCAGTTTTTTCATTGCAGCAATAGCTAGTATATTTTCAGGTGGGTTTCGCATGGGTATCAAACCAATTTATGGCCTAAAAAGGACTATGTATAACAAGAATGTTTGAAAATGTAATATGTTTTCTGAACATTTCATCTCTTTCCATATTTACAGGTGCTTGCTACGCGGAATTTGGCGTGAGAGTACCCCACACCTCTGGCTCAGCCTACATGTACTCGTATGTGACGGTGGGGGAGTTTGTTGCATTCGTAATAGGATGGAATATGATTTTAGAATATCTGATAGGTAAGAAAGCATATGAAATATGTAGTAATTAAACAATCATCGAATTTTCATTAATATTGCTCATAAAAAAGACATATTTATACATCATTATTATACACGCAAAATAAAACTTGAAAGTGACTTTACAGCTTTTCTGAATAGCCCATCTAACCATTCATATAATTTTCAAGTAGGTGCATATTATTTATTAATATTCTACCATAGTTCTTAATAGCAATAATTTTTTTATGGCAATCATATTGAGCATAATTGAAGTATAATGTATCTATTAAAAAGCTTTAGTGTCATTTTTAAACATTCAATACTTTATTAGATAAATATATAAAAATTATTCACATGACAGATTTGTTTGATAAGCTTTTACATGTTTTACATACATAAGTTCAAGCTTTTGATTCGCAGTGAATCAATCTTTTTCTTATTCCCTTATTTTGTGGTAGAAAATACAATAACAATATGCGCTCATCTCAGCTGTAGGGTTCACTTACATTGCGTGTTAATTGCCCAAAAACATCCTAACGATTGAAATATGTTGTTGCTTCACCCCTATTTTATATATAGGGACAAGTGCATGTGCGTGCGCTCTATCAGCAAGCTTCGATTCTCTGGCGGGTGGTTCTATCAGTCGTGGAATTGCTGAATCCGTGGGAACAATATTTGGTCGCCCGCCTGACTTTGTGGCGTTTGGGATCACACTCTTCATGACATTCGTACTGGCCTTGGGTGCTAGCAAGTCCGTAATATTCAACAACACTCTCAATGCCGTCAACATTGCATCATGGGTATTCATTATGACTGCTGGGCTTTTCTACGTGGACACAGATACGTGGAGTGAACACCAAGGTTTCCTTCCTTTTGGCTGGAGTGGTGTCTTTACGGGTGCTGCTACATGTTTCTACGCTTTCATTGGCTTTGATATCATTGCAACAACCGGAGAAGAAGCACATTCACCACAAAAGAGCATTCCAAAGGTAAAACATATATATAATCCTAGTAAAAATTGAATCTTGCATTATGCTTTTCTAACTTTAATTTACTCTCTTTAATTTCTTGTACTCTACAGGCTATCGTTGGATCACTTATAATTGTGTTGATTGCTTACGTTTCAAGTAGCATCATCCTTACTCTGGTTGTACCCTTTGATCATGTTGACGGTGAATCTGCTCTTGTGCAAATGTGGACCTACGTTGGAGCTCCAAAGTGTCGCGCAGTTGTTGCCATTGGTGCTACTGCAGGGCTTTCAGTGGCTATGTTCGGCTCAATGTTTCCCATGCCAAGAGTGATTTATGCAATGGCACAAGATGGTCTCATATTCAAACAACTCTCACATCTCTGGCAACGTACCAATGCTCCTGGGATTGCTACAATTGGAAGTGGTTTGGCTGCTGGAGTAGTTGCCTTGACAGTACGTTTGGAAATTCTTGTTGAGATGATGTCTATTGGTACTCTGCTAGCTTATACTCTTGTCTCAACATGCGTACTTGTTTTGCGCTACCAACCACATAGCAGCTCATTAGTGGATCTCCTTCCTGCCCAATTGCGAACACCACAACCACCAGGAACACCTGATCCAGCTCATGCCTCGACTGTTCTTCAAGTTGACGGAGCTAAATCAAGCAAGAGTAAACAACAAAATGTCACGGTACGTCGTGTGACACGTGGATCTCCGGATTCTGATGATTCCTTCATTGATGATAGTCCCGAGGGTGGTTTCTTGGGGCGGGATGACCAATTTCTGGTGTCTGATAGATCGGAGAATAAATTCTACGGAAGCGTGCATGGTGCACCTACGGGACAACCTACGCCATTTGACACCCTTGGGCTAGGGGTAATAGGACGCAAGCTAGCAGAATATGGGTACCTATGTCCCGGACTCTTTCCATGGGTTAACCCAGGTCCAGCCACCACTGAAAGTGGTATGTACGTGACGAAGCTCGTGGGAATCATGTACGCATTCATCTTTTTTCTCGACTTGTTCATGGCAATTGGATGGAGTGGAGTATTCGCTGGATTAGTGATATTATGTTTGGTGATAGGAATAATTGTGATACTATTGATTATATCCCGACAACCTCAAAATAGGTGAGTTTTCATTGCTTTATATACATAAGTATATTATTTTACGTTTCAAAAATTCGTAGCAAGGTCAATAATATGCTAAAACTAATATAATCTGAGTCTCAATACTTCAATTACTTACAATACAATACAATGGTAGAATAAAAAGATTTGTGCAATATTATATCTTTACAGATATGCTCTGGCATTTCTCACTCCCGGACTTCCATTTATTCCTACCATTGCCATAACCGTGAACGTGTATCTAATATTTAAGCTCAGCATTCTAACATTGGTCAGATTCACCGTGTGGATGACTTTAGGTTTAATAATGTACTTTTACTATGGCATAACACACAGTACACTAGAGAATCCACAGGAGGAATTTGAACTTGCTGTGGATAAAACCTACATTGCTCCACCGCAAATCTGTGAGCAGACGGCTGTGTGGGATAGGCATGGATATGAGAATAAGATGGCTGAAGATTCGTGGTCACAGAGCAATAATACATACTGGCCGGATCAAAATAGTGCCTGGAGCACCAATAGTAAAAATACTGCCGTAAGCAACCGACAAGAAAGCAGTAAGAAATCATCTTCTGGGCCAGCAAGAAAACCACAACAGCAATCCCGTGTTCCAGTTTCTCCGCATCCGCCAGTACAATCCTCCAACGAACAGAAAAAAGATGGCTTTGGGCTCTTCATCGATGAGACGCAGTTCCCATCTTGGGATGACTAGGTTGAAAATGAATACATCTAGTCTACATCGACCAACATTTTAATGAAGATGATCATCCCACGCAGAGTGTTTATTTCAAATCACACATATCAAGTATTGTTAGTCAACAACATAATAACTAGAATTTAAATAAAAAAAAATATATAAGTGATGAAAATATAGATTTGGTATGGAGGGCGCGAACAAGTATATTCGCTGATATTATTGATGAGCAAAAGTGAAAAAAAAAGATATCTGTGGATGCGGTAGTTAAAGAATATAAAAAAAAACAAATACTTAGGTAGGAATTATACTTTTAAATGTTTACTATTAAGAGTCTTGGGAGAGTTATCTTGAACGGGTGGGGGTGAAAATAAAGTATATTTAAAATGAATATAAGAGTTAAATAAAAAAAAACATTATGTAGTTATAAGCTAAATACAAAATATAATTATAATGCCAAAGAGGATTGAATAAGAATATTTTTTTTTGCAATATAAACATTTTAAAGCGCAACAGTAAGAAGATTATCAAGTATATAATACTGGTTCATTTTATTTTGCAACACTATCTTGCAAATTTTCAATTTGCAAAATAAAAAGGATAAGTCCATCAATATTTTTATTTACAAATGAAAAATACATTATATACTCAAAAAGAAAACCCTCAATCGCGACAAAAGGGACAAAAAATATATAATAGATAATATACAGAGAAAGATTATATGTGTATATCTTTTTTTTGTTACAGAAAAAGAAAAGTATTTTTAGTGAGGTAGTTGTTTTCACGGCGGTTTTTTTTCTTAAAAATGCTATATCTATCTATATTTTGCTATATAAAACTTCTTAAATATTATTTAAATGTAGGGTTATCATTTTATATTTAGTAAACCACACTCTTATAATAGTGAGAAGCACATCATACGAAACAGTTAACATAAAAAAAAATAATCTGTTCAAAATAATTATGGATATATAAATTAACAAATAAAAATATAATTTAATCTATACGTTTTCTTCTATACGTTATGTTTATATATGCGTTAAACACATAAAAAATAAAATTTTTAGAATGTCCCAATTTTGAAAGTTACATTTTCAATTCTTTCAAAATTTAACAAGAAATATTAGGCTGAATAAGGCCCATTAATGGATAGGGTTGTACTCAATAGGTTTTACGACTTCAATAACTTTTTTTACATTTATCGTTTCCTAATAATCGTGTTAAATTTTTTTTATGTATAATTTCTTATACATATAGGTACAATAGTATTGTTTTCTAATCAAAATACATTTTTATATAATAAAAATCTTTCTCTGTAGTGCAATAATTAGTATTGAAGTAATAAAATCACAAATTCGACTGTAAACATTATAAATCCTTATGTTTTTTCATAGATATTTAAAATTTTTATGTAATTTATAAAAATGAAGAATATATTTTAAAACATAACTTCTATTTTGTAGAAGGGGTATGGGACTTGTATCAATAATTTTTTTAACATAAACACCATTTTCTGAAGATGAGAAATTTTTTTATGATTCAAATATATTTGTGCAATATAATCAACTGTGGAGTCATGCAACAAGATCGTAATATCTAGGTAATATCCAATGGTTTTTGTTCTGGTGTGCATGTGGCTTTGCTAAAAAGGATATGCAATCAAAGAAGAACAATAAGATACCTTTTGCCACGTACCTCAAAGACCTTAATTTTAAAAATCATTTTTGTTGTATTAATTAAATTACCCTCAAAAATTCCCTTTCTTATATTTAACTATTCTATATGTATAACAAAAAAAAAACATCAGGAGGCAGGCAATGTCTTAATGAAACTTCTGTGCCATAATATTTTTTTATTTGATATTTTTTATGAAAAAGAAATACACATATTACCGATTCTAATTGTATTATAATTAACCAAACATAAGATATTGATGTAATATGTAAGTACTTTTAATCTATCAATGTCCAATTTTAAATTGCTCTACCAATACATGTGTCATTACTAAGAAAGTTATTTTTAAGCTATTTACGCAATAAAATCACAATATTTTTCACTCAGACTTATAACTTAATATAAACAAAGGGGATATTCATAAAAATCGCAAAGACCGAAATGAAACATGTTATCTTCCTTGAAAAAATAAATAAATAAATAGATACTTTATCCATTCCATTATTATACTCTTATTGTTTTAAACTATAAATTTTAATAAAAAAGCAAATATATTTTACGAGATGAAGGAATTGTTAACAAAAATTTAACATAAATTACATATCGTGGTATTGCTCTAAAGATATTTTATGTTAGTTGAAAAGAGCAAAGCATAAGACATATTTTGTTTAGGAATATTATTAATTTAAATTCAACGAGCTTTACAATCGATGAATGATATCAAATCGGATATGAACTCACCACCTATTTTACCATACAAGAAAGATATATGTATATTTTACAACTGACATATAAACAAAAAAAAACTTCCTTTTTTATTGAAAGCGTATACACAATGGACACTATTTAACATAGATAGATAGTTATCATTATATCTATTTTTGTTTAACAGTATATAACTAAAAACATATAAAATTGAATAACACATAATCCGATTTTGTAACACAAGAAACATTTTTGATTATTGGAGCTAGAATTTTTTCCATCTATGTACCAATAAATGCATGATATAATTCATTGAAGTATTTAATATGTAGATGATTAAGGAATTTATTATTTAGCATAATGTTAAAAGACTTTTTTTTCTATTTTTTTAGAAAATAAAACAAAATCAAGTTTTTATTGTAAAATTGTAACGAAATTCTGCATATTCTGCATTTTTAATTTACATTTTGAAAACATCCAATACATTAATCTAATTTAAATGTCATCTAATATGTATTGATTTGAAATCCTCTTAAATTGTGTTTAAAAATATCTGAAAACTTCAAGTTCTTTACGAAATTTCAAAATTTTACGATTTTAAAAACCTCACTATATAATAATTTTTTGAATACCCATGAAGTTGTCTTTTTAATAAATGTTTATATTTATACATAATAAAATGAGCAAACAAAACATAATATGTTCTGAGGGAGAATGGAACGGTGAACTTTTGAAAGAATAGTGCCTGTTGAAACACGAAGTTTAAAGTAAAATTTACTTTAGAAAAAAAAATTGAATATATATCATAAAAAACACTTCGGGAATTTATCTTGAGAGAAAAAAAAGGAAAAGAAAATCTATTAAAATATTTATTCAATTGAGAATAAAATTCGATTATGAATGTTGCATTTAAAATGTTTACATTCTACTGTTGAGCATGTTTAGAGACAAACTGTCCAAATTTGCGCCTATTGCTATATAAATCAATTTGATAAGGATCAATAACGTGAAAAATGCACTTAAAGGCAAGAGAATCGGATATAAATATATATGTATAATATATATATATATATATATACAACAGGATGGCTAGAATAACAGTGACCACTTTCAATGGGGTTTTACAGTGAAAACGGTCCATGTTACACTGGAACACCCATTTAAATGTATATAGAGAAAAAAGACAAATTACTGTGAGGGAGTCATAAAAGAGGTTTTCTTTAAAATAAAAGGAACTACCTATTCATTCCAATACATCTTGTGAAAAATTAAAAGTCTAAAATGTGGTTTTTGATCTCAAATAAAAAAATATATTGAAGAATAGAAAAAAGAATACGAATAACTATTGAAGAAAAATCTTTAGCGTCATAAGAAGTCATTATATCATAATTGCGTAATGTAATAATTTAGAAAATTAAGTATATTTACCATTTAATTTATTTAATGTAATTGTTGAGAGAAGGATATTAAGAAAAATTTGCAACAAGTAATATTGATTAAACATGGTAAGAACTACCTTCCCACCTGTTTGAAAGCAAGGAACTCCGTAAAGAATAATTTACTGTGAATGAGATATTTAAATATAAATAAGTAATTGTTGACAAAGAAATATGACGATATGACGATGATGAAATTATTAACAAAAGAGATTCATTTCTTCTTCGTTGCAAAATGAACTTATCAAATATTGTTCATTGTATTTTATTTTTGATGCGTTCTTTATATATTTGGAAGTCTATGAAAAATTATATTACTATAAAAAATATATAAAATAAAGGTTCAGGCATAACATACTGTTTCTAATTATTTTTCTGTTTTTATATGCATCTTTTTTATCATTTTTTATGTCAACATACTTTTCATAAAATACAATGTACTTAACAAATATACTTACCTACGATGCACGACCTCGTTGTAGGTATATATACCTACTATTGTGGTTTTACATAGTAAATGGATCAACTCCTTTCTAGGATTTTTTTCTTTTATTTAACAAGAAATGATTTTACATTTGAAAGAAATAAAATATAAAAAAAAGAACAAAAAATAATCATGTGTTTAGTAAATTTGCACAAATTTCGAAATTATTAGGCAGCATTTATTTGCGAGAAAATGCTCTTTCTCCATCATCAAATCAGTTACCAATAGCGTTCCACATGAGCTGAAAAAAATAAAGAAGTGTGAGATTATTTTGTCCTACATATAACAGATGGTAATCTTCAGAATTTGATCATTCCTGAATTTGCTTAATTTATTATCTAATAAATGTCTTCTATGTACTAAATATACTAATTTCAAACACTAGAGGGAAAGAAAGATTATGCAAAGTGTGCATAGATGATAATGAAATTTCTTTTAATTCTTTTTATTGTATATACTGTGCCCAAACAGCTATGGTGAGGAGGTAAATTCGAAGTCTATGGGAATGTTACCTTATTTGGAAGTAATTGAAAGGTATATAGAAATAGATAGGACGTGCAAAATAAATCAAGTCTACTCACTCCTTACCAATTAAACTTGAAACAAGGGTAGTGATATTTAGAAGTCTAAGAATATTTCATCTGTATAATAATAAAGTTCGTAATAAAAATAAATATGTTGCGGAGGGATATTTAAATTTGTAACACAAACCGAATGGGCGAACGGGGTGCTTAGACCACAAGTAGCGGCGCTTCACGGGCGACAAGAAGGATTCCCTAAGAAGAGGTGGTAGTCTGTAGCTTGGGTAGTAAGCTGGTCGGAGATCTCCCAAATCCCACCACCATGGATCTCTTGTGATTGAGGACAGCGGCATGGCCGGGCTCGGATTCCTTAGGCGATCGAAAGTGCTTGGGCTGAGGCCACCACGAGTGAAGATTGGCAATCCTGTAATAAACAAACACGATCACAAAATCTAAAAATATATACATTACGCAAGCAAATTTCATTGAGCAGATTCTGGATTGTGGGAAATTTTTGGCCAGTAAATGAAAAAAAATAACGTTGAACAATTGCTCATAATGAAATTCGTTTACATTCACTTAAAAGCCCGATTTAACTCACCATCAGAGTCATAGCAGATTTCAGAAGGACGTGGTGCCCAACGTCCCACTTTAACGGGTGTTGGTGATCTTCCAGTTGAGTAGACAGGCATACGCAAATTGTCCAACAAATTATCCAGAGGATCCACAGAACTAGCCCGAAGATTACGTGGAACACTCAACTCCCGGAAGGGGCTGCCTGCCCTCATCGGTGGGACGCTACCGGCGCGCGATGGCGGCGGCACGCTAGATGCGCGAAAATCTACGACAAAATTATGCTTTGTCCTTGACTTATCATTTAAAATTTTAGGGTCTTATAAAATGGACATATTTTATTTATTTTTATTTGATATTTGAATACACCGGTGCATTCACCTTAATCACATGGAATTGTTTGCAAGTATTCAAAAATCAAAACTCTTTTTCACTCGTCTCTCTCACGCTATGAATTAACATTAAAAATATATATTAGAATTAACTCTTCTCATGGTACGGTCAGCAAAATCAGTAGGGCAATTCGATCAAGGCAAATCCACAGTTCCCATTTATCGCTGGTTCACATAATCCAAAAATCTTAGTGAATCAATCGAGCATTTCCGTAAATAGTTAGAAATACCTAAATTCCTTTGGCCAATTTACAGAAAAACATGATTAAATTATTTTTCTTGGACTTTGGATATATCTAAACCACGTTTTAGAGATATAGTAGATTAAAATGATAGATATTTAAAATACTAGAAGTGAAAATGAAAGACCACGCTCTAACGGCTGTCACAGAACATATAAAGAAACATAGCTCAAATTCAAAGGAACTTCAACAAAACAACTAAAGGACTTTTGAGGGGTTATTAGCAAGAGGTGCAAAAAAAAAACGTTCAAAAACACAAAAATATATGTATTCAAAAATGTTTTATTCAAAAACCACTTTTGTTAGTTATATATAGGTTCTTTAAATTACTCCTTTAACAATTTTTCTTTTCATCTCTTTTCCTTTCTCACATAGGTATAATTTCTGGATTATCCTTCTCCTTTTACTTAATCATTGATTTATTTGGTGGTATTTTTTAAATGATAATAAAATAAGGTATATTACAAATAGAATTTTATGATCTTTCAGAAGATGACTTTTATGTATATTCTAATCATATATTATATAGTCTTAAATGTTACTTTATTCATTGATGATAAATGCCAAGAACATTAAATTGGTTTGTTGTTAAGAAAAAAAAATTGAGTAATTTCCATGTTCTTTTAATGCAATGCAACATTTAATTACATACAAATAATATACCATATTTTATAAAAGATTTCATTTTAATGAAGAGTGTTTGCTTTTTGTACACTTTTGTGTGATACTTTTTGTGGTCGTTCTTACATTATGGTCTTGAATGATGTTCATTTGCCCGAAAAGCCGCGAAAGTCATATTTTTTATGATCAATCAAAAAGTATCTGTATTTATTGTGGATATTTTAAAGAATTTTAATTATCATTTTATTTTTTATTGGTTATATTTTAAGAAATCGAGACACTTTTTAATTACTCTAATATGTTTGTAATGCTAGACCAATATCTAAAGCACTTCTTCGATGGTAGTTTTATTCATTATCTTAATTATTTCTCAAGATCCTAATCAAATTCCAATTAATGCTTTATGTTGCTTTTATGTATGTTATTATAAGAGTGATCGGCATTTTTGAGAAATAAATCAATCTATTCCTTACCAGACGGCTTCGTTTCTGGTTCATATTCGAGTGGACCAAGAGCAAAACTGGGTTTGTCTTTTAAGTACAATCCATAGCGAGATGGATATCTGTAAAAAAATAAATAGGACAAGTGTCGTTTCATAAAAGTTGTCTTACAATTAGAAAAGAAAGATAAAATAGGAATCTAAAAAATAATTTTTTTATTTGTTTTTTTACCTCCTTTCGAGCTCAGCCATGCGATCGAGATGATCATTCCAAGCCTTCTCTGGATCGTAGCTTCTTGATTCATAGCCTAAATTAAAACCGTTCTCAGTTACAAACGTTTTCTAATTTCTTTATTTATAAAGAAAAAATGTGACTAACAAAACAAAATTTTATCTTTCGAAGGAATTTCATAAAATCGCAAAAATTAGTATGTGATGAGGGAGACGTTACATATGACTAATAACTACTGCCTGTGCTATATATCAAACATCACTTTGTGCAAAAAAAATTGCGTACAATAAAAAAGAAAAAAAATTCTCATTCAGACAAAAAGCAGAAAATAGTGTCAAAAAATTGTCGAACACATAAGACAAAAAAAAGATGATCAAAAAGCGTAAGCTTACCTCAAAAATATGTTTGAATAAAAAAATTAAGCTCCTATCGCAACTAATTAATAGTTTTCTACATTAAAATTATATTTCATCTTTTATTTCAGAATTTACATTGAACAAGTATTAACAATACAATTGACAATTTTTTTTTACATTACTATATGTGAAAAATTAAAATAAATTAATTGCTGAACATATAGTTTGACTCAATGCACTTTGCAAGAAGAAAGTGAATAAAAATTACGAAAAATTATTTAAATTGCAATGCGCATACACTTTCTACTTGACCCCATTTACTTGTCTTCAATTAAAATTTAGTCCCGACAAGCCATTAAGTCACTCAAAATTATGACAAAAATATATTTATCGCCCCGTAAATTCATCAAATTGAAAAAAATGCTTTTTTGCTATAAATTTTTGCATGAAAATGAAATTATGACTAAAAAATTATAATTGATATTTTTAAATTCTAAATTGCCGAGATTACTATAGCGACTTTTTATTTAAAGCTCATTTCCATTGAACATTTTCTCAGAAATTGGTTGAATTTTCTAACAATTAATGTACTTGAATGAAAAGTTTAGGAGTTTCGAATTTTTTAAAGTGCAAAACGATATTTAAAAAAATCCTTTTCATAATAAAAATTGATAATTGACAATTTTGAGTTTTTAAAACCATTTAAATTATTTAAATAAGAACCACATATTATCAAGATTTTTTTTTTAATTTTCAATAGGATAAATTTATAAAGCCCACGAAAATGAATATAATTAACTTGACAGAGCTATTAAATCATTTCTTGTTCAAATATTTACTCAATTTAAGTGATCAAACCGGATAAAACGGACTGAACTGATCCAGAATGAAGTGAGATGATGCACTTATCATATGGCATCAAACATTATTTATATGTGGATTGTGGAATGCTTAAGTTAATCTTGGATAATCGTGGTTTAAAAAAAAACTTTTAATTTTTTTTAACTTCTCATGAAATTGCTTAAATTGCAAAGAACTACATTATATTGAAAAAAATCTGTTCAATAGAATTAAGCTATTGCTGTGCGCGCATTGCTATATTTAAAAAAAACAGTGATTCAAAAAATTCTACTAATTAATTCCTAAAGAAGAATTATAATAAGAGATAGGGGTAGCAATTAGGAGTATTTGCAGTACATAAAATTAATAAAACGAGTTATAAGAGCGGCTTTTTGTGTGATAAGTCGCAGCCAAGCAATCTCGTGGCCTATTTAGAAGATTGGTGTTCATTTGGATGACATTTTATTCTGAAATATTTAGACAAAAACCATTTATTACCACTTTGCACATCCCACTAAATCAAGTATTTTCGAACGAGGGATTCTTTTCTCTCTATTTTGCGCCTTCAACTGAATCGGCGTGGTGATGTTTTTTTTTGAAGTGGATATACAATTTTGCAGGGAAGTGTATACATTATTCGTGAAATCGATACACTATCTTGAAAGGCCAATAAATGCTATACACATTGAGGTGGAATTAGATGCAAAAAAAAAAATGATATTAGAACACGAAAAAAGAGAATTCCTCTAGAGCTAAAATATTGTTTCTCACAGAAAATATTTAAAAAAAAAGAGAAGAAAAAAGCTGTATGAAATGGGAAAGGAATGTAAGAAAATTCATGAAAATGAAAGAAAATGATTCTTTGAATATAAAGCATTCAAATGCAGAGAAAAGATTTTGTGAGAGTGTGAAAGAGATAACCTTGGTGAAAAACTAAAAATAAAGCCCAGTGGAATATACACGAAAACGAAAATATTTTCTGATGGGATTTTGTGATGAGATGTAAACTTACTTGGCCTGTAGTTGCTGGTATAAATGGGCCTTGGTGAATATCCGTAGGTCTCACGATGAACCGGGAGGTACCGATATCCAGGACCAGTAATACGTTCAGCAGGAGCCGCAGGATCATCATAGATACTCCTGAAGTGGTGGGGAAGGTCACCACCAAAGCTCAGAGGTCTGTAGGCACGTGTACGTGGAGTCTCCTGAGCACGGATATCCTCAGATCCTAAATGATTTATTGGCAAAAAAAATATAAATAAAACAGATTTTAATAATTTTTCAGTTATTTCAACTCATTCATTTTGTTGTATTAACCTTTCAAGGATCGAATGTAGGACTGCCAGAATTTTGCTTTCTTGCTGGCCGTCTCATTCCTCCCAATCATTTCTAAGTGGTTTTTGAACATTTTTGCGGCTTTTGGCTATGTGTCTCGTTCGCTGGATGACCGTGAAAGAAAATTAAATAATAAATAGAAAAAAGTTAAAATGTTTATAAAATCTCTTCTTTCGCCAAATCACTTTCAATCTTGAAAGCTCTGAAGGAAAGAATCATGAAAAAAACATATCACACAAAGCACTACATTTTTAGCTTATTCGCAATTTTCTACATCATTTCCATCAAACCATTCATAGAGATATGTATACACCAACATTTGTGGCAAAATATCGCGTATTTTCACAAAATTTATTTTTAGTTGCTCAAAATAGAATCGCCACATCTTCGGGTCGATTTTACCAGAGTATCTCGTGATTCTTCGCAATGGCATCATAATCTGAATTTTATTTGCAAGTTTAACTTATCAATTTTTCCACGATTCACCTTCTTTTACAAATAAAAAACCTTGCCCCAAAAAAAATTAAAAATGTTTTCCCTTTTGGCAAAATTTAGAGACAAGATCAAAATTGAATGAGAATTAAACTAATAATGGGATGAGTATAAAAATTCAAATATTTTCACAAAAAATCACGATAAAATTACTCAAATATTTCACAAAGGATAATAAAACTAATATCACTAGTAACTTTGCTTTCATTCATAGAAAATTAAATAAAAAATCCTTTTTTTTTCTTACATAAGATGGAGTTCCTAACTGATCTGGTCGAAAGTTTTTTCGGGACTAGAGTTATTCTAAACTCGAAATGCCTAAATTGATCACTGCAGAGACCGATCTATTTTTAATTATAACGTAATTTTAATACGACTCGCCAAGTTTGTGTTTGTTGCCTGAAACTTGTGAGAATGCTGATTTGTGGTGGGATCTTAGCCGGGTGACGTCTGTGTATAAGATTTTCAGTGGGAATTTGCAATTTATTTGCACTGAAAATGAAAAGAAAAAGGTTTTCGCGCTGTACTCGACTTTTCTATTAAATAGACTTTTTATTAACCAATCAATTGCTGAATTTTAGGCAATGACTTACATACATATATAGATGGTCGAATGTGCAATTCTCTGAACAGTTACCTATGTATATTTAATTGAACAAAGCTGATCATATATATACCTAATTATAAAATAATATAAATTTACTTATTTTTAGAACAATATTTTTGACCTAGAAATTCTAATTGCCAGCTCATAATATGAATGCATAAACTAACTCAATATTTCAATGATTAATTTCTTATTTTATATTTGCAAGACATAATAATAAATTAATGTGTTTATTTTGCAAAGTTGTAAAGATAAAATTTTTAAACAAATTTAACATGCAAATTTCTTAAAAGTTTAAACGAGCAGTTTTATGGGTAGTAGGTGTCTGTAGCTGATTGCTTTAAATGACGTGGGATCAGTTCCATTGTGGCTTTTCACGCGAATTGAAGAAGAATTTCTCAACACGCTTTAGGGTAGAAAAAAATCTATTGGCATTTCGCCCAGGCTGAGTGGGCGATTCGGGATAGAATTACACAACTCCGTGTACCATTGAATAAATTTAGTCGATTTTTTTGGCAAATAATTTCACTTACAGCAACAGTTTATTTACTTAAATAAATTAGAGGTGGATGAGACACTGTGTGAGCCAGAATTATTTTAGAGGTTACCACTTTGGATTTCTCCTATAAACTCCTAATCTCTCGCATTCCAACATTGAGCCTTGACCTTGTTTTAAAATTAAATAATTTGGAATAGAAAGAAATGAAAAGCAAAATCCGCACGGGTAAAACATTTTTAGCCCAGGTATCGTGGGTTTTCACCAGATGGAATTTATCACACTTTATTCACGAAAAATTTCTTAAAATGAATAAAACGAATAAAATTCTAACTATGTGTAGAATCTAGTTGACTTCTTTCTTGGGCTATTAATTCAATATAAATTATCAATCATTCTTACAAATCCCAAAAAACTCAATAAAATTCATTACACTTAGATTTTCACCACATTTTTTTTAAATTAGTATTATATTAACTATCGTGATATAGCAATTATTTTTTTTATTAAAAATACTAAAACTTAAAGAAAATAAGAATAAAATGTAAATTACTTAATATTGATTGAAGAGTGCTTTAGAAAAGAACGTTGTTATCCGTTGAACTATGGCAAACTACTAAAGCTACTTGAAATCAGAGAATATACTGCTGGGTCTGAAATTTTAAAGCAACTGTTTGTGACTGTGTAGAAGGAGTTCATATATATGTATTTTACATAATGTACACATCTTTTCAACATTATATTATAAGTAATGATGACGACAGGAAATTTGTGATGCGATGTCCAAAAGTTTTGTGTTTTCGGCACGCAAAATCAAAATGTTCATTTTTAGCATTTTTAGGCGTACACTCCCGCATCACATCCCGTCTTATTCAAAACATCCATCCATGTAATGCATAAATCATGCCTGACTGGGAAAGGAAGAAAGTGTGCAAATCTACAAATATCCACCTCGAAAGATCCGGGTTTTCATCGCAACAAACTACGTCATCGTATTGCGATTCAGCCAGTTGACCGCTGCTGAATGAAAGATTTCTCGCATAATTTTAGGTCAATGCTTTGGGGTTATTTGTATGTGCGTGGAAAAAAATTTCGCACCCAAAACACATCCCAAAAGCTCTAACAATTCGCCGCGAAAAGCCAAAAGGGTGAAGAAGATCAAAAGGCGCGAAACTACCTGTTAGCAATTGGCAGAAGGCACGATCCTGCATTTTATCATTCTAATGCAACATACCTACCATCATTCACCTCACAGATGCGACATAAATAGTTGCCAGAGAATTTATAGATTGAGATTTTGAGCACACATCGCAGTAAAAGTTTGTATTTTTTATCTCAGGTTCTCTATACCAGGCAGTGTTTTGCCGTCCTTTTTTTCACCATTCAACTTGTGAGAAACAATTGAGGTGGACGACGTCCAAATTGGTGTCCCGCCAAGTTAAGAACAATCTACCGTGTCCTTTTAACACTGCTTCACTGTCAAATAAACATATATTGTGTCTTTACCCCACACCAAATTTAGCACAAATCAATTGAATTTGTTGGATGTCCTAAACTGCTCCTAAAGGAATTCTCCACAGAATTGGTAACCATTGCTAGCATGTTGAACTAAAGATTTTTGCGGTGACCACATACTGAGAAATTATACAAAAAAATCATATTTTTTTCAAAATTGGAAATAAATGTAAATCAATAAAAACATTTTGTCTCTCAATAATTCACCATAAAAGGCCTAATCAAAATTTTAGCAAACTTGGGAAGAGGAAAATTCAGAATAATTAATTAATTATTAATAATAAAATATCACAATTTTAATTTTTCAATACATTCAAGATATTCTTTCAGAATTATCGAGGATTTATTCATTAACAAAAAATTTTACGTAATATACAGCATAAGCTATGTCCTTTTTGTTTCAAATAAAAAAAATCAAAGCAGAACTTTTGTGTGAAATTTACGAAGGACATCAAATGGCTGTGCGATTGACACGAGTCGTAAATTGATAATATATATATGGGGTTGTGGGTGTCATGGGATGGGTGAAATTTCCACGTTCCCACAACCCCTTGAATTCACCATGTAGAGAGCTTCTAAATTGCCTAAAGAGTCAATTGCGTGCCACGTAGAATATATTTTATGACCACAATTTGATGCTATTGTACAGTTTAATTTGTGTTTTCCATAACTTCTTTCGCGTCAATATCGATGATACACATCACTGTTGTCCATAACATTCTTTCTTTTTTCCATCTACCCTCAATGACCTCTCGTAGCGCTGTTCCATTAGAGAGGGAGTTCACGTGGCAGTTTTTAATAACCACCCTATTTTAGCATAATTTTTGCGGCTTAATATAGCGTTATTGTGACTTAATTCACGCGCAATGAGCTCTCCTTATTCACGGAAATTAATGATGTGGCCTTCTTTATGGTATCCATTATGCATATTTTTCAGTGCTTCTGCACATACTACATCATCCATGGGAGCAAATTAAATTTTCGAGGCGGTACTAAATGTTATAAAACTTTCCAAGTTGGGCGGTACTTGGAGCTTCCACGAGAGAAAGATCCAGCAACCAATCGTGGAATGATTCTTAATGGAGAGTACACACATGCCATTTGGAGCCCTTTCGCACATTCTCAATAAAGGCAATAAATACATTGAGAGTTTATAATTTGCATATTTATATATAAGGCTCATTCAGTTGTCTTTCTTTATCACCAGTTTAGGATCAGAAATGTCCAACTCCAGGAGGGTTATATTAAAATCTCCGCAACTTCAATAGCAATGCATAAAATTATTCCCATCAATCACCCTGTCGTCTGCTTAAACCAATTTTTATTACATTTCGCCAAAATTATCCTCGGAAACGGATGCCACACCTTCAGACTGTCTCATGACTGTGTGATATAGCTTTTGTAACCCTAATATAACAAAACGATTTGCTACAAAACTGCATGAGACGCGTGGATTAGCACCCTCAATATCACACCCCATTTGTATTCAAGATTACTTCATAACGCTATTGGGTTGTCATTTATTAAGCAATTTCATTACATTGATTCTTTGCTTAATATAAAAGTCAAAATTGCCTTGGTTCAATCATCAAGAGAGACTTTTCAGGATTAAAAGAGTTGAAATGATGTAAATTAAGATAGGACAAAAAATTAAAATCTATGATAAAGATTAATTAATTAATGGACGATTTTCTTAAAGATTTATTTATGTTATATGTGTCTATGTTAGGGTTTTCAGGGACTTGAAATTCTATGATGTCACATTTATTTTGTAAAACTTATCTTTATCTTGTACTTACCTTAAATGTTTCATATTTCAACTCGACTGTTGCACACCAGGGAAGTAATCAAGGGTTGCTGGATATATACTCACTTTCTGTGAAAATTTAGCTGCCCGAAGGGTGAAAAAGACTATTTCCAATAAAGTTTCTTCAACAGAAAGAAGTGTTTTTGTGCTTTTTTCCCTGTCGGTGGCTCGCCTTTATTTTATCTGATAGCAGCGGGATATCATTACCTTCTCCAACTACTCCAACTAAACAACCCCAAGTATTCTTTTCTAGGCATTATTAAAAGTAAAATACATATAGGTAACGTCAACTGCTTCAATTGAAAAATCCTGTTAAAAGATGAGAGTTGTAATCACCGATTTTTACAATTTCTGATTAGTACTCAGAGACAAAATCAGCATTAGTCTTAGCTGTCTTGGCCCTTTCGAAAAATTTCAATTAATTGATATCGACTAATTGCAAAAAAGGGAAAAAGCGATTAATTCATGTTCAATTAATTGGATTTTCCAAAATAGCAGGTTGCTTAAATAATTCGAGTAAGACGAAAAGTTGTTCATAATTTCTTGTAACTTGCAAGAAATGATAAATTTTTGTATTTTCGAGTGTTTCACTCGTAACATTTCACCCCATCTATCCACGTTACATCATCATATGGAAAATCTAACCACATTTTCATTGCTTTATGAATCCAAACATTGAACACTGGGATCGTCATAATAAAATATTTGGGGTCTTTTGGGAGTCTAGCATAGAGAAATGCAAGTCAGTTCTACCTCATATTCACCCACACCTTTGTATGCCAAACCTAATTGATACAAATTATCTAGTGCATTCATCAGTATTCATAGCGCACTTTAAATGGCCCAAAGTAACTCTCTGAATATCACCCACCCTCGCCCTTTTTGGCATAACCGTTTCATTTCGTGCGAGTGGTATTTCGGGTGAGAACATCAAATTCGTATATAATATTGTTTACAGTTGGGGTGTTCCACCCTCGTTAACATCAAATTCAATATGTTTTTTCTCTCCACTCTCGCATATTACCCTTGTTTGATGACTCTTTTGCACACACACACATCCCTGTGGCAAAGATATTTCTCCCAAGGGAACGGGGGCGTAGGATATAAAAAGTCAATGTACAAGTCATTTAACTGTCGACCAGAGATTTTCGATGGATTCATCAATTTCAATCACATATTCACGAGTTTCAGGAAAAATCCCAGAGACAATTGAATGATTTGCTTTCTCGCCTTTTAACAGTCTTATTCTTGCTTTTATTGTTTTCCCTCTTTATTGTATCTTCCCCATCACTCAAGGATAATCAATCTCCTCGCGGCATTCCCTGAATACTGATACCCCAACTCTTCGGCCCGAACAAATTCTGTCACCGGATATGGAGTCATAGGAAACGGACATGAACCAATCTCCTTTCTCAAGCTCTTCATCCACCATATCCCCGAATTGTTCCACGTCGGTGAAGAAGATTTGGCGCACAAGTTTGTCCTCTTTGACGTAAAGAAGATGCGAAAACGAGGGTGTAATGGATGTTATCCTTGGTCGAGAAGCACGATTTCGTGGAGACGCACAGACATATCAATGAAGTAAAAATAAACTGTGTGATAATCGAGGTTTTTTCTCCCTCTCAATCACAATATTCTTAGTTGTAGTGACCAATACCCAATGACACATGCGAAAATTTTCAGAGATATAAATGTTTTTTTTTGTGAACTCAAGAGTCAGCGCAGAGGACAAAAATTGTTTCTTTTAAACTCTAAAATATACGCATCAAAATAGAATCGTTAAAGAAGGAACGACGAAAAGCAAGAGTTTTATGAGAAAGCTCCTAACATTTGCCTAAGGTTAGCTTGAGAGTGAATTTAGTTTAGTTTGAAGAATGTACAGTAAAGAGTAAATTATAATAGATAATAAATAATAATTTTAAAATAATAATAGTTTAAATTATTTCGTTTAAATACCTAATGTTTTGAGATGAAATTTTCAAATATATAATTTCAAACATTTGAAATGAAAATGAAAAAAATGTTCTTGGTTCCGGATTAACAATTCACTTGGAGGGAATGGGTCCAGTTCGGCGATATGTTTATACCTTTTATATCGACATTTGATAATTTTACCTCATTCATCTAATATTCTTCACAAACCATATTCCAAAAGTCCTATACGTCAATTCATTTTTAATGCGTCAGAGTAATCTCTGATCTTGTTCAATATTTCCACACTGTTGAACCCCTTCTGGGGGCTGTTTCTCGTTCTGGCGCTGATTCAACGGGAATGACGAAAGTTTTTTAATAAACAAATGGACGATGGCACAATTGTCGTAATTTTATTGCAGACACATTACGAGATATTGCCAAAATTCTCATTCTCCCACCCACTAACTTCCGCTTCCAGAGACACACACAACCGAAAAAGTTCTTTAGAGCAGAAAATTTAATTTGTTCTGCGAGCGATCTGATGCATTCAGCACCGCATTGTCAGCTATATAGAGCACAAACACATCGTATCACCCTATGTATATTGGAATGGTAGTGTCTCTGGATTTCTGATTTTATAGGAGGAAAAACATTCATTTAACTCAGCAGAGAAAAAAACTACACAAAAAAAATTGCAAAAGGGAGGAATGAAGGGAAGAGAAGAAGAGACAAAATCGTTGAAAGGATTTTGAATTGCCATTGGAAATAAATTTTAGACCCAATTTAAACTGTAAAATGTATTGGGACTATTTGTTGGGAGTCAATATAAAACCATTTTCTTTTCCGCTACTTAATGACCCAGATGAAAATCGAAGGGGCGTCAGATTTGATTTTTCACGCCGCATTCATTCACTATTCTCCCCCATTTGCGGTGTGTGTAAAATTTTCAAGAGACACTCACCAATTTATCTTTTCCTCAATCTTATCGCAACATGGTCCGGCCATTTGCTCACCGACCAATATTTTCTCATATAATTGCACCGACAATCTTTGGTCATAATTCATAACTCGCTAAATTCGCTCTACACGCACAATATTTGTATTTGAGGCTATGCGACATGACCTTTATCTGGTGGTCCATTTTGGGCCGAGGTCATTTGAGTGGAAAGTATAGATAAAATTTTATATATATTTCATACAACAGCGTGCACATCATCAATTTATGATTGCTGTGGATCAGTAGGTTCACACAAATAGGTAGCTTTTACTTCAACTGATAGCCACTTATGTATATTTGAAAAGCAATACAGCGAGAGGGGGTCTTTGTGGAAAAAGATAATAAAGTGCCCAATTTTTGCCATATCCCACATATTTCGGCACACAAGAAAATTGATAAGTGATCAAGCAACTTCATTGGCGTTTATTGCCCATAGGAGACTGGCGAAAATATCGTGATCAACTGATCAGCAAAAATTTTATGTAGGTACAATTTATATTTATTTTTTAAAAGGAAATATTTAGTGAACTGAAAGTTTTAAAAGATATGCTCTTCTTTATTCATTGCCGCATGATTTTGAAAAGATATAGTAATGCTGGCGCTACTTATGAGTTTGATTGGAAAATGAGGTATAAAATAAATCTTGTCTAAGTCCTCTATAAGGTTTTGTTTGATATGTACCTTTCGATGGTATCACTCCCTTTTCTGAACTTCACTTTTATATTAAGATTGCCACATATCTACTTTTAGATGACAACAAGACCTCTTCAACGAAATTCTAAAATTAAAATTTTATTGACCCGTTCATGGTTCCGTCGCTGTTTGGTCTTCCGAACCTTCCGAAGAACATGTATTTTAACTTTCTCCATACATTATGCTTAATATATTTCTGGTTTAGTTCGCCCCAATCCATTTTGTCATATGTATATTGGAAGGACTGAAAAGGGACACGGGTTCCGTAAGTGATAAGCTTACCAGGATATTTTTTCATTTCTTTACGAAGAGTAAAAGTTGCTGACAGTATAAAATTTATATTTATGGCGGTATATACATACATATTAGCTCAAGTTTATATAATAATACATACATACATCAACATATGTATGTATATCTTTTCCGAATAGACTGCTACACGTTAGTAAAGTATAAGAATGAGACCATGGCACAAGAGTCCCATTGGTTTTTTATTCATAATCCCGGAAACTGTAATTTCAACAAAAGGATGTTGTATAGAAGAGGGTCATTCGACATCTTTCTTGTTCAGTGCGTATCCATTGTTAGTATGGAATGGACGTCAGAAAGCCAAAGACTAATTTTTATATGCGTACACACATGAGAGATATTTATTTCTTTTGCTTTTCTCTGTTATGTGTTTTGCAGCAGTTGAGACAGAAAAAAACCAATGTCACATTCATCACGGTCACAGAGACTACATATAGGACGTTTTGCGAAGGATATTGAGTCGCCCGTGAATTTAGCATAGTGAGAAAAAATCTTATGATTTGATGATCGATTTATAAAAAACATTACATAATTCTTTGAAAAATATTAAAGTTTCTGAGGATTTTCAATAAAAAATTCTGAACCATAAATTTTTTTCCTGTTGTCCCACGTAAAAAAATCTACATACATATTAGCGCTGAAACAAATACGGAATGATAGGAGCGTGCAGGGAATACGCAATCAATTGTATGTAATTATTTGTTCTAAAACAGATAGTACTGATTAAAAGGTGTGATAAAACTTTTCCTACAAATGATAAGACCAATTAAACAAACCAACAGAGTAGAAAAATTAAATATTTCACAGAAAATGAAACGATTTAATTTGTTTTCTTCACGTTTTGTATTTGCTCTAAATTTAATTTTATATAATAATTCGCAATAAATAATTTCTTCCTCTTTATATCTCTTTATTTACTTACTGTCACATCATCGTCTATTCACATAAAATATGTATATACCTATATTTACTAATTTTTATAGGATTTATGACAAACCACTAGTTTTCATTTTATTTTAAACTATTCATTTTTTTTATATGTAGGGTAGGTACAATTTTTTATTATATTGATAAATCGAATATTAAAATCTACAAAAACTGTTTGATTTTTTACGTTTTCTTTACTATTGCTGAATAAAAAATTAATCATAAAGATCCGTTTGGATGGAAAATCTAAAATCTCAGAGGAGCTACAGTAAGTGGGTATAGACACATTCCCGCTTTAATTTTCCAATAAAATATGTCCCTCATTCCCTTCCCTTACTCAATTTATACAACCCACCCCAAAATTGTCCAGAAGTGAGTGTGCTGTATGTCTCGAAAGTACCGGAAAAGTGGTATTATTGATGAGCGGAAATTCATAAATTTGGAGGGTGGACTCACACACTAACAGTTTGGGAAATATGTTTTCTTGATAGTGGATTATTCTCTACAAGTACTTTTGCATGCTACTTTTTTTTCTCCACGAATTATGTTGTATTGTATAGGTAGGGGTTGAAATTAATTCATTTTCACGATCAATTGCTATTCCATTCTCTATTATAAATTATGGATATTTGGCATTTCTGCTTCTTGGCCTTTTTGAATGAGTTAATAAATAATAATAAAATAATATTCCGTACACTCAAACTGTGGCCATATCGCAGAGTATTGAGGGAACAGCATGTTATCTTGTCATTATCATTTGAATCGTACTATTGGAAACTGTCATTTCGGTTAAGAAAATTTAAAATTAGGTAAAAACATTTTTTGCAATTTCTTTTTTTTTGCAAAATTCAAAATTTACTGAAATGCAAAATTATCTCTTCAATATGTATTGATTCTCAATTAGGAATCATAAAAATTATGTTTTAAAACAAATTCGTGTGAAAAAATTTCCCGAATAATTTGTAGTTAGAATTTAGGGACTTGTGAAAACTCGTGACCTAACTGATGGAACTGATAGAAAATCAAAAAATAAAGTTTTTTTTTCTGGTTTAGTTATATACAAAAATTGTCTAAAATTCGAACTAAATGACGTGATAAAGATACAATAAATTATATTAAGGTGTTTCCTATTTACAATTAATTAGTAAATATTTTTTTAGCAAGAGTACTGCTGAAATACAAAGTAAGTCTATTTCCCTAATTAGAGGATCCTGCAAAGTCGAGTTTATAGGTTATGCTGCAGGTTCTAGCCTACCACCAAACCCCCCGACCGGGAGTTTGGGCATGCGGAATGAGGGTGTGATGTTGGTAGCTAGCATGTGGTAAAACTAAGTGAGGGTTCGGGTGGGATACTGAGTCTTGGTGCTTGGATCCATTGAGACAGGGTTTTCCATCGCGCACTAAAACAGGTACGGCTACACGTCTTGGGGATTGCATTGTGGTTGGTGGATGGGATTGGTATCCATCCATTGTACCTTTCTCACTCTGTGCTCGTTTTGTTTTATACCTGTGATTTTGGAACCAGATTTTCACTTGGGTGGGTGTCAGCCTAATCAAACTTGCTAGGTGTTCACGTTCGGGGGCAGAAAGGTACCGTTGCTGCTTAAATCGTCGCTCTAGCTCGAACGTTTGCTGTTTGGAGAACAGCACACGCCGTTTCCGCTTCTTAAGAGTACCCGTTGTGTTGCCCCCTCCCCCAAGATCACCTGCTTCCTCATGATCCTCAAGAATCTCCTCCTCACCACAGTCCTCTGCTATGTGATTAGTTGTTGTATTGTGATTTTGCTGCTGAGACGTCTCGTCCAAATTGATAATTTTATTATTAGATGAATCAGCCACATTCGATGAATTAGAGCAAGCTCCCAAAGGTGTATAGGACAATTCCGAAGCGACAGGAGACGTACTGTCTGGACTAGCTTGCTGTGGAATGCCTGTAAAGGGAGAGATAGTTAACTTCTTATTTTGATTTATTGTTTCGCCATTTAAAACTTTTTTGGCTTGTATGCTCTCCCAATCTCTCATAGGGCTCATAGGTATACCATTAGCCGATGATGCAGCTGGTTTCAGTTTTTTTTTTGCTCAACCCATTGTGTATTGTAGTCAATTTCCGCCGGAGTCAAAAATGGCAATACAGTATTTCAAAAATTTGAGGAAGTAACTCCTCCAGAGAGTCAATTGCTTATTATTTTATGAACGAAAAAGGTGTCACTCTTGGGGACTGAAAAGTTTCTGAATACAAATTGTCAAATATCCGAAATACAATGCAAAACTACATGCCTCTAATATTCCTCAGCGGTATTCAATCGGAAACATAAAAGTCATAGAGGTGGTCATATCTCTAAGAGGCGTCCTAAGGGGCGATATGTACAAAAAAAATCACGCAATTCAAAAGGATGCTTCACGTTCGTTTTAGAAAATCAAAGCAAAGCGAGTGGCAAAAGAGATAGAGGTCTGGAAGAACACGACAAAATAGAAAAATTGAATGCAATAGGAACCACAATGATCCAAGGGATATTAGGGCCATAGATCACAACAATAAAAGCGATACTTCATCGATTTCGGATGCAGGATATACGGCAACAGCAATTGTGCCAGAAATTACACACAATGATTTTTGGAAAAGGCATGAAGGGAGGATGAGGAAAAATCACGCCTATGCTCCGCCTCATTATTCCCTCTGTGATGCAATTTAGCAGCACCCTGATGGATTTATCCCCTGCCATTCTACCCCTGTTTGGTATACCACAATTCACCCTTACTAACATCATTACAGCGCAAAAGGTTACCGCATTTTTAGCAAAAGTTTCGTTGTGCCACTGAAATCCTTTATTAAGTGTAGTATTTTTTTTTGCTATATTAGAGAGTTGGAATATCAATTGTACATATTACCTATCCCTCACAACGGGCTATTCTATTTATGTATATTTCATAGATAACTCTCATTTTATAACACAGATAAATTTTTAATGAAATTTTGACCCGACGAATGTTAAAGTTGCCTTCGAGGGGTTAAACGATAAGAGATAGAAAATTTTTGTGGGAAGTTTTATTTTGGATTACATAATTACTTAGTTAGTGGATCACCTGGGTGCAAGATCCTTGAAAAGTATATGCATACCACCTCAATTTTCAGGCCACAGCGTTGAGCCACTGTGGGTACTTTATAGTTTTCTAATGTCGTGTACATACAAAATTTCAATAGATCCTTTTGAAAAAAATCCTCATTTTGCAAAAGGGTATATTTCACCCATTCGATTTTATAGTCCAGAAAAATGGCTGAGAATTAATTGGGAGTAAGTGTCGGAAATCTCACCCAACCATCAATTACAAAGGATTCGAGTGACTGTTAAGCCATGAAAAGAGTCGAATGTTGAGAAGGGGTAAGTTTCAGCCTTCTAGTCAACCGAAATTGTCGGCACCATGATGTTTCGAATTAAATTGATTTTGGGCAGATGTGATTTTTTTGACGAATAGAATTCTATGTGCGATACTAGGTACTACCTTTCTATACGTCAGGGATCTCATTCTTCCTACATTATGGAATATTTTGACACTCGGCATTAAATGCTACAAACAGGGCTTTCTTTGAGGAATATCAACATTCAGAGCCCGTGGGAGGTACATATACATACATATTTATATATACATTTTACTCACCATATTGATCATTATTGCTGTCTATTGGGGTGGTCCACGATCTGGCAGCATGGAACATATTTTGGTAATGTGAGTGCCCAGATTCACCAAAAATTGTTCCATTGCCAGTGGGTGGGATGAAGGTACCAGGCACGGAGTCCAGAAGTCCATTGTGATGAGTATGAGGTGGAAGGGTATGCGTATGATTGGGTGCTTGATTGCCATTTGAGTCTGTGATACCATCCTTAGGTTGAAGTCCCAAAATATCACTAATTTGAAATGATGGTCGATTTTTCATACTATCCAGGATTCTGTAAGAAAAAAAAACACAAGAAAACTTTCTTTAAAATATATTCTACCTAACTACAGGGTCACATTTCTGTGTACCCTGGACACGACAGTATGTCTGAGTCATGCGATATTGTGGGATTTTCCGAAAGTGGGTATTCCCCAAACAGATGGTGCCCAAAATTGAAACTTTGCATTTTAGTGTCTATTTAGCAAATTTTACAGTTCTTGACTTGTAAAATGTGTATGTTATGGCTTATCTTCCCAGCGGTAGGACCCCTAATTTTAAAATAGCCCCTTTGGGAAATACCGAACCTTTTACTGCTCAATTAGCACATCAAATATACAAGGTTTTAACTTTTTATGCTTACTCTATGCATTTGATCATAATCTATGTATTATATCGTATCAATTGATATGTTAAAATTTATGCTTTCACGCAAAAGGGATGAACCAATCGGAAGTTTCATACCGGATATACCCGTCGCGCGATGATATTTTCATATTTGGGTGAATAGGCGATGAAAGTGGGTGCGTAAATCATGCCGCACCATACTAACATAAAATTGCTATATATATGCATTCTATCTGAAAATTACTTAATGGATATTGTGCTTAAATCATTCGATTTAATTGGTATAAATAACATGATATATACCACTTATGCTTTAGAAATTAATTATAAATGAATGCATTAGGACAGGACCTTACTGATGTGGAAATTTCACTGAATCATTTTAAATCCTTTATAATGCTGAACTTCAAGCTAGGATTTGAAGAAGTGCAAATTGCTCATAATTACATAATCGAAAAGAACACTTTATTAACCATCAAACTGTATTTTTTGCTTACATTATTGTAAAGGGCCTTAAGTTTTTTTTTAATGTACAATTAAAACTCATGTATAATGTGAATAAGCAGAAAAACCCACACTTCCTGTGTGATTTCTGATGCACATGGTGCATTAACACAAGAATTTTATCGACTTTCTCGCCCTCTTGAGGTATTTGTAACATTTTGAGTGGTTTTTGTTATTCCTGGAGTGGAACGTGACCGAAAAATAACACTTTTCCTTCGTGTATTGATCAACAGAAAAGGCAACTTTTTTCTTGAGAGTTCTTTTCAGCAAAAAAATCTTTTTTTTTTTTACCTCAGAAGGACATTAAATAGAAACACATGTGCTTTTCTATAGATTTGTGAGTTTACCTTTATGCAGAAAACGTAAAAGGAACTTATAAGACGAAAGGAACGAAAAGAATCGTCGCCGAAAGATAAAAGAGAATCTGCAGAAAAACCAGCACAAATAATAAACAGGTGTTTTTACTTAGAGATTTATGAAAATTATGCTAATCGTATCCTTAAAAATCCTTGCGCATATAGCCCTAGTTGTTGAGCGCCTTCCAAAGTTTCTCTATTATAGAGCTTAAAAATCCTTATTTTTTTCAAGCAAATATAATTAACATTTCTTTTAAAAGAATCAATTTCTTCCACATGATTAATTAATAGTTTTGTTTTGTTTTTTTTTGTAATTAGTTATTGAATTTATAAATATAGAGAACAAACCCTGGCAAAGCAGATCTTAGGGCTCCGGGATAAAATGCCGCTGGTAGAAAAGTTGGACCCCATGGTGGTAAAAAAATAGGTGACCACGTCAAAAAAGAAGCTGATGGGGCCATGATTGACCCGAAATCAGTTGGAGACGGAGTACACCGTTTCTTTTTGCTTGTTTCAGCCACGGTACTAATTTTCTTCTGAACAGCCAGTTTTAAGAAAATATAAAATCCTTTGACAAACTAAAACCACAATTTTTCCACTAACACAAACATTCACTAATAAGTCGGAAAATCCCTTTTCACACAATGCACTCACTTATCAGTATCATAGTTTTTCAAAGAAAATTCACAGCAGAAAAACTGTTATGCAAATAAAACGCTTTCAGTTGTAAGGATTGCAGAACAAATAAAATGAATATATTGGAATTGTTTACATATTTTTAACGAAGAATGTTTATTTTTTTGGTATTTGAGAATGAAAAAAATACCGAAGCAACTTTAATTATTGTTATTAATATAATGTTGCCTCCTGAGCCTCTTGACGACCACTTCACACGGTTTTAAGAGTATAAAGTTACGCTGTCGACAGCAAATTCTTAACTGTAACAAAAGTACATGACACTAGACATAAGTGGACTTACAAGTACCCCAAAGTCAAGGGTTGTTCTGTTGCTCAGCCAACCAACTCTTGTGGATTCACCAGCAAGGACCAATCAGGACGTGAATGTCGCTCTAGGCGGTGCTCTCTTCAGCCGCACCCATTCACCATCTAAACTGCGTAGCTGGATCCTTGGGAACATGAGAGGCGACGCAAGGATCAATTTTAGCTCTTCGAGCGTGAACAAACCATATGCGAATGGGATGTGTAGTAGAGGGTAGAGCACGAGCAGAAAATGTGAATACTCTCAGGCAATTTACCTCTCTCATGAGTACAATTCACCATACATTTTCATTGTTTAGAGCATATCCTCTCCATGGTGCCTTATATAGCATAACGAGGTCTCTGAGATGGCATGTAATCAGAAAATGAGATGGGGACAAAAGAAAACCCCTCGACCACAGGGATCATCCATCTCAGGCATCGTTATTAGTACCTACAATATATTTACGTTGAATCAATATTGATGGGGGTGTAAAATGCTCCCATTAATGAAAAATCAATACGATGCCTGGAACATTCTTTTATATCGCCAAATGAAAAACTTATTCACAATGTTTCCAAGAAAGCTCTCGACATCACTATCATACATAATTTATCTTACATAAATTAAAATGCTCTTAAGATTTAATTTGTATTAATGTTAAAAAAAAATACCGTCTTTGAACTTATTTTATTTTTTGCAACGTCTTCGATTGTTTTTTTTCTCTAATTCTGAGACTTTGCTCACAGAGCAAAATTAGTTATTTCGTGAAATCCTGCTACATACTACATAGAACATTAGATATCCTCCTAAGGATTATTAATTGCATATTAAACACTTAATTTTTAATAAATCCATTTGATTTGGTGTGATTGAAAAAAATGGCAAAAATAGTTTTATTTCTTGCCAATCTTGAAAAAAAATATAATGGAAAAATCTCATGTCACGAGTCTTCTCCAAACAATTTTCTTACATAATATGAAAGTTAAAAAAATGGATAGTCTTGTGGTGGGAATGAAACCATCATGACCGTATGGTTACTGTAAAAAATGCTATAAATTAGCTGTCATTTTTATTTTTTGAATATATCCTGTCATCTAAGAATGTTGTGTTTCACATTTCCCCCTCTCCTTTTTATTAACCAAACAAAGTCATAATTTTACTTGAGTTCGTCTTTTATTTTGCTTACAGGTAGGTTACTATCCAATGCCCACTCCACACCTTTATAGAAAACGAAAATTTAAATAAGATTAGTTATATTTGTTATAAGATAGTACATATACTGAGAGTTTCTATCGTCCATAATCATCCGTATTTTATTTATAAATATTAATTAGGAAAGTTAATTAGTTTACCATTGCAGCGGTAATTTAATGCATCACAGTCGTTTTGGTGATTATGTTATTTATACGTCCAAAGTTCAAAAGCCACGCGAATTGTTTTACTAAAAGGTCAATGGAGTTGGGTGGGGAAGCACTCACACTTCTTCTTTGCCATCTGGGTGTATTTGGAATTTTTCACACAATTTATAAAACTTGGGAATCTCCCTCGAAACTGCTACCATCTAATCGCTAATTGGGCAATTTAACTGTGGCGCCCTCGTAAATGATGTGTATTCGCGATAGGAAAATTCATTCCCTAGTATTCATCTAGCGGAAGCAAGAACACATGGATACTAGTCATTAAACTAAATAGTGTACCGTGTATATACATAATAATCTCCACCATAATCTTCAATGTAAAGAAAAATATTTCTTTTCTTCCGCTTCTCAATGGTTGTAGCACTTTATTAATAAGATTTATTTCTGAATACTTGTCCCCATGAAGTTTTTTTTTCAAGTAAATTGCATTCCAACATTGTGGTGTATTGACCGAAAGGAATATAAAAGAAAAACAATTTTCATACACAATTCATTTCCGTTTTCTAATTCAATTTGAATGAGAGTGTTCGAGAAATAACAGATATTGCAAGTGAATAAGAAAATAATTAATTTTATAAAATGGTATTTAAAAAGTGTTTTAGAAGTTTTAACATGTGCTTGGTATCTAATTCAACAATTTTAAATTGACTTTTTCTCAACCTGGTGCACTTGAGTACCGTACCTATATAATATCTCATCATATTTACAAATCTTTTATAAAAAAAAAATGCTATAAAAAATTATTTTACCGATTTTAATCCACAATTTCCTAACATTTACCTAGGGTCTGAGTTAGCTAGTATAAGTGTAATAGGCTGTACACATTAATGAAAGTAAGTCATGTTGAAAATTGAATCACAACCTATTTATAGATGTACTAGTATAACCACTTCCATCAGGATTCTTTTCTACTGTACCTTGCAGAAAGAGATGGATATAAAATGGGACGCATACAGAAACTGTGTCTGAAGGAAACATAACTAATAATGTGAGCGGAAGCGTACTGGTAATCCTCACATACGATGCTGTGATTCTTTCTTTATGATTGAGTGGGTATTAGAACAAAAAATTAAGGCGTGGATATGAGGGAGTGGATATGGCTTCACTTTCACAGTCATTAACAATTTCTCTGCATGTCTTTAATGATTTTAGCGGTTCTATTTGGAGACTTCAACTTTTATCAATTCGTGCTCTTTTTTCTCTTAAAGAAAAATAAATAAAAAAGGGAACATTTGCAATAGTTGGTATTTCACATAAGTTTTGAACAAAAAACACAACCGTCTCAGATTATTTTCAAACTTAATAGAAGAAATATCAGGTAATATAACATAACGTATTTTTGGACTGGTCATTTGATTGCAGTATTGTTATTAAAAGTAATAGAATTAGAAAATGAAATTAAAAAAAAATGAATTATTAAATAAATTCTGTATTTTTTCTTGTAAAAAAAACTTATTAAAAACTAAATTAAACGTACCTATGGTGTTCTCTTCAATCAGATTTTAATACAAAAATCTTGGCATAAATAATTCTTATGTTATGGAATACCAAGTCTCATAACATCTATGGTTATCACTAGTTTTTTTTTCAGTAGTCGAGTCCTGCGTGTGTGCAAATAGAAAATCTCATGAAGCAAAAAGGCTACAAACCAAACATCACAATATGGGAATGTTTTGGATTTTTGCAGGCGGGATGAGAAGGAGAAGTGCAAAGAAGGAAACAAAAAAATGTGAAATCCTATTTATTCATTCGGTATATTTACTATTTACACTCTGCGGCATCTTAGTGCAGAACCAAACTATGCCATTATACGGATAACAGTAAACAAATTATTGAGCACAACTCCCAAATCCCGACACGTCTTGTTTATTATTTATCCTGGCAAATGATTTCTTTGTTCACACAGAAGCAAAAAAATGTCATCGTGCTACCTACCAAAAAATCCTCACAGGGCCTTTAATCTCATAATAGAGACGTGAAGCTTTTCACACATACTCCAAGTCACGCAGTCAAAAAAATTCCTCATGCGGATAATTTTTTTTTCTGTTTTCTTACAAATTTTCTCTATTTGATCATATTTTATAAATCTGCAAGATTAACAAAATCTTGAAGATAAGCGAAAAAAAAATTCATTCTTTGTATCTCATGATGTAAAGTAAAGAAATCTGACGGAAAATTCTAGATTTTTTTTAACTATGTAAAACTTGAGACGATGGTTTTATTTTAAAAAAAATTATATACGAGTTTTAAATGATAAGAGCACGTTTTGGAAAGTTGTTACAAAAAATATTATACGTACAATATTACGAGCAATATTATTTAGAAAGAATTTTCTTATGACATACAATTTTAAACAAACGTTTGACAAAATTTCTCTTAAAGCAATATAGCACCAAAAGTTGATCCTTTTTGCCTGTTGCAAAGCAAACAGGAGCTGCATTTTCCCAAAAAAAAATATGCACACCGTCTTGTTGAGTTAAATTTTGGAAATTCCCAGGTCCATCTGCCAAAAAAGGATCTTTTATGGTTTTCTTCTTGCAAGAGGATACAACCCAGTAAATCAATTCATCTTAACTTCTCTGAAGTGTGAGATTGAGGATTGGGGGAAAATTGATGTATCTCCTTTCTTGGCAAAATCTTGTGATGTTATTCGGCTTCGATGGGAAGTTTGCATTTATATATCCGGTGATTCAAAAGGGAAACATAAGAAAGGAGTGTCTCGTCCATTCAACGCGAAAGAATCACTAACAATCCCTTAAAGAATGACCATAAAATCGAGCCGGATGTACCTGAACTAATATTCTCTCATGTCCCTTTTTGAATCGAGGACAATTTTGCTTGTTCAAGTTTGACTTTTCAATAGAAAGGAAAAAAAAAAACATTTGAACATTGATTGGGCAATCGGAACGCGGTTGTCCCGAAAGAAAGAAAGAAACCTTCTGAAATGCCTTTTTTATATTTCACTATAGGGATATTGTGAGAGGGTGTCAACAGCATTTTTTTTTAATATAAAAATTGTGTCTTCAACAAAAAAAAACGAAAGGAAAAAACTTGGGGTTGATGGGAATAACGACGAATGATCTATTTGATTGAGGTTCAGGAGGTAAAAATTTTTATTCGATGCATAATCAATTTGTCGCTTTTAATCCTGTGATCCCCCATATTAGTTCTTTGCTACCAGAAGAGAAAATAAAAATATAAAAATATATAAACCTATAAATGTACATATATAAGAACAATGATGGTCCAGCAGAGTAAAGGGAATGTACTGGTAAGTTTCACTTACGGGCTGTGATTCTTCCTTCAGATGACAGTCCAAGTGTGGTGAAAATTGAGGTGGATAAATTTTTAGGAATGGCTTTCTCACGCAACGAATCACAGCCAACGCGCATGAGTAAGCCTTTCTCCAGAATTTACACGCGTTGGCTGTGATTCGATGCGTGAGAAAGCCATTCCTAAAAATTTATCCACCTCAATTTTCACCACACTTGGACTGTCATCTGAAGGAAGAATCACAGCCCGTAAGTGAAACTTACCAGTACATTCCCTTTACTCTGCTGGACCATCATTGTTCTTATATATGTACATTTATAGGTTTATATATTTTTATATTTTTATATTTTTTATGTATAAAAAAGGCGCCCCGCTTCGCGGGGCGCCAATTAGTTTGTTTAAAATATATGTGAATAGGTGAAAGTAATTGTTGATATAGCAAAAAGGCAGAAGGCGGCCATTTTGAATTTTGAAATTAGTAAAATCTGATAGGTCATACCCACTATACCTAATGAAACTTCAATCGAAAAGCCTCTATCAAGTACCGTTAAGCCGATATAAGGCAATATTGCAACAATCGGTACATATGGAAACCTGTTTTGGTCTATATCTCTGAAACCGCGACATAAATTTTTTTTATTTTTTTTTTTATTAAAAGGTGTACCTATCACCTATAATATACTAAAATTTAATCGAAATCTATCGTCCAGTTTTTGAGATATTAATCGAAAACTGGTCGAAAACTCATCGAAACTTTGGTTTTTGATTGTAGGCCCTCTAGCGGTAACTTTTGAAACTTCCTATGTATAGATAATTGTAGACCTTTTTGAGATCTTTCATTCAAAACCGGTTTGGTTAAAATCGGTCAACCGGTTTAGGAGTTATGGCCGACTATATATAAAAGTCTATATTTGATAAACCGCTTGTCCGATTTTTAAAAATGGGGTATCGTTGAAAAGGTCTTAAGGGCCCTTATAACATATTAAAATTTCAGGCCTCTAGCTATAATAGAGGCTGAGATATAGCGAAAACAAAATTGAAAAAAATTCAAAATGGCGGATGCAGGGGTGGGGGGTCGAATTTGATATCATAGTTGGACGACTTCCAGTCGATAATTGAACTTTGCCGGTGACCGCAAGTCTCTATCTATTACCGTTCTCTTGTAATTGAGCTCCAAACTACGGCCGGACGGACGGACGGCCGGACGGCCGGAAAAGTTTTTCGGCGCATACGTTTTTTGGAATGTGGGGACCCTAATTCGTGCTCATACCAAGTTTGAGCCCGATCCGACGACCTTGAGTTTTAGAGTGGATACAGAAGCTGTGCTATTCTTTTCTTCGAAAGAATCACAGCTAAAAATACGAATTCATATAGGATTTCTCTCCGTTTCACGGTAAGGGTGACAATTTAACAGGATTGCCGGAAAATCTCACAAGAATTTGGAAGTTCCTGTCGTCAGTTAAGATCATTTTGAAAAGAATTAAAATGTAACACGACTAGAAATCCTCTTAATTTTAATTTAAGCACAATACACTTTTGAAAAAAAAATTGTTCATACTTTAATACAGAAAAAAAGACCTTAATCAAACTCGAATAGGTAAGACATTATATTCTTGAATCTGGATGAGAATGTTTCAATATGTAACCTACAATATAAAAGAGCAGAGTACTTACTCCATATTGCATGGATCGTGGTTCGGAACATACTCGCTGGTTGGTATTATATGCCCATAGTAATCATAATAATCGTCGTATCCTGACACGTACCCAGTATGACTGATATTGTTGCTGCACATTTTGTCTTTAAAATTTATAAAATCGTAGAATTCACGATTTTAGGAAGTATTTCTTTCGTTTTTCACGTGAAAACGGAAGTAATAAAAAAATCAAATTACACCTTCACGCACAATGTTCTGTGAGAAGAATTACAATTTTCACAAATTCTAAAACATTCTCAATAACCGAACGCGAAATGAATGATTTTACCTTTAGCAATAAATTTAGTGACAGATTATAGCGCGAGTCGCATTGGCCTGTTCACTCCGTCGACTAATCACAATCGAACTGATCTGGGTATTATAAATTAAAGTATCGAATATGTTTGATATATCTTTTCTACACGATGTACTGTTATATTATCATTATCAAGCCGTGATAATTTCCTATCTGTTTGCTCAACTATACGTCTATGTATATTGGATGTTAGTGTATATATATATATTGTATTTGATATTGTATAAATTTTATACTTTTTATGAAAATTTATCTAACAGTTCATATTGTCGCCATGCAAAGCTTTTCATTTTTTAAATCCTTTCCTTGCTAAGTAATATTCACCTTATTTTTTAGGACGTAGAGGAAAATTGCATTCAGTCAGATTCATATCCTCACTTCTCGCAATCACTTAGGATAAAAACTGCATAGATACAAAAGCTGAATGCAACTCATAATTTAGGAAATATCATTGATTTGTGTTTTTTCGAAGGCAAATGCACACATTTATGTACATATATGTTAACAAAATATTTTTTGCCAATGCTGATAATGTTGGACGGTATAGGTGTAGTTAAACAAAAAAAAAAACTATGGAGAATGATTCATGAGGTGATCGTTATATAAATTGTGCATTTGTTGCTTGTGTGTGTTAGGAAATGAAATTTATAAAAACGGCTTGACCGATTCTAATATAATTCGGTAAGCAGAGAAAAAAAAATACTTTAATTGTTATGGAATCCCTGCAATTTCACCTCTTCCTTCTTCTCATTCTAAGGTAACATGCTTTTAGAGGAAACGTCTGAAAACTCTGTTAAGATAAGAATTTTTCGAAGATACTGTAATCGAGTAGATGTATTCGTAACTGTCTATATGTATGCATAAAATACGAAATCACTAATGGTTTGTATCCTTTTTTCCTGAAACTCCCCTTAAACTCTAATTCTCAATGATTCCTATATTACATCCATTATGCTTTATTAGTTCTTTCAACGGCAACATCCTTTAAAAAATCTCTTGCCCTTTATGTCACATGCTTGAACACATTTCTTTTTAAGTTTCTGTATATATGAAAGATACATACACATCTTTCCTCAAAGTGGTCAGTTTACCACTGCATTTTTTTTTAATAATATTCTATCAACTCTTTCCCCCCCAAGATAAATGCTTTGGCGATCGGTCAAAAATCAAAGTTATCCCTCATGAAGAGTTGTTGGATGAAAAAGGATTTTGACGGATTAAATGTTAAATGTGATTTTTGCAGTGTGATAACCCATAACAACACATTGAACATATTTTCTCAGTTAATCCCCCGCGTGTGTTCCACCTTATCGCTCATGGTTGAATCGTGGGGTAATATATCGCAATACACCTGGGTGATATCATTTGTATATGTAATGGGTACTTTTATATACATATTATTATCAATTGCATTTGTAACAAATCTACTACAAGACTTATAGATCGATATGTGTTTTCGTGTTGACTGCTTTATCAGTGAAGAAATACAAACGGAACAGGTTAAAGGCGGTAATAACGCACAGACCTTATGTGAGTTGATATTCCACAACATAAGAATCTCATCAATGCGTTGTAATTTGATCAATTTAATTAAAATCATATAAATTCATTAAACTGATGATATATAGTTTTACTAAGACTTCAAAGAAATTATTCTTATAAAAAAAAATTCCCTAAAACCATTTTCATTTTATGGAATTGTAACGATCTGGATTAAAAAAAAAAAGTAGTTTCTGGCGAATATATTGATTCATACCTTAATTTACATGAAATACCAACTTAAAATATTACAAAGAAAATGAAATGGAGATGTGAATTATTGTGCACATTACATTTTAATTAGTAGAAGATCCTGTTCTGTGGACAGACAAATTAAAAGGTTGGAGAGAAATGAGAATCAAAGTGTATCTAATTCATAAATTAATCATTCGTGTTCATAAAAATTTTGAAGGCGTCTTTTTTTTAAAGAAATTTACCTACATATTGAAGTGTTTTTTTATGAGAACATGTCATCAAAATGTTTTTACGAATTATCTTATTTCATCAAATAAATAGATTGTAAGACTTGAAGTCAAGTCGAGATACCTATACTTTTATCCAAAAATTATTGTACTCAAACGTTTATACTGATAACTCAAGAGAGATGTTAATTGATCATTAATTGAAATTAAGGTAGCAATCGCCTGAAGAGGCACTAAAAATGTTCAAGTCAATTGGAAGTTCTTCAAACAAGAAAAGATTTATTCCTTTCAAAATATTGTGAATATTTTTCACATTTCAAAGCTGTAAAAGTTTCGCAAATCCAAATATATATAAAATTATCAGAAGCAGAATTTTTCTTTTAACACCTTATACTTACCATATTGACATAAAAATATTTCACAATAAAAAATAAATGTGATATATTTTTCTCGATTGCATCCAAGACGCGACAGAAGTCTCTCAATCGCCAATCGCCTGAATTATTTGCAATATTCTTGACCTAAAAAAATTGCTTGTATTTTGCAACAGTAAGACATACCTACTTTGCAAAAAAAAAAAACATTTCTATGTCAGCAGGGCTGTTGATTATTTATAATTTAAAAGGGTTAAAGAGATCATGATCAATATTATGTTCTCAGAGAAAAGAAGGATCTCCAGTCAGTAAATTTTAAAACATTTTAACCATTTTACGTGGTTTTACGAGCAAACTCAATGTGGAATTAAAAGCTTTTTTGCTGAGAATTCCAGCACTTCACATAGGTAACGAAAAGACATGGAATTGATTGGAAAAGTGTGGGGACAGATTAAATGAGTATTTCAGAGAACAATATTGACTGCTAAAATGCGCGATAAGAACATTCGTTGGAGCTTGTCGTAGAGAGACAAAAATTACACACGAGCCCTGATAACGGTGATAATGGTAGCTATTATTTCAAAAGCCGCGATCACTCAGGAGATGACTTCGTGCTACCTACTTGGGATACCTATATATATTTTTTAGCCCATTCACTGTCGGTCTTGATCAAATTCTTTTGATGAGCAGAGCATACATAATGGAGGAAGTTTGTGCCTAATCTCATGGAAATTATGGTATGTACTACACTTTTCTATGGGATAATTATTTTGTAGATGTAGCTTACCTATGAGAAGCTTGCCTTATGGAGAACTAAAGCGATTGCAGTAAATACATCCTGTAGTAGAACTTTTTGTTGTTTTCAAGAATTTCTTCTGAAATTTCATGCGGGATTTTAAGGATTTCTTGGTTGCTGAATGGCACCGAATTCTGTATATTCTATTGTGATTCGATCACTCAGCTCTAATTTGGTGTGAGCAGTTTTTTTTTAATGAATATTCAAAGGAAATTTTAAAAAAATAGATCTTAGAAAAGTTGGAAGTAAACAAAATCTTGTTTTAGAGTAAAGTTGTCAGAATTTCATTACAATCGATCTACCCGTTTTGTAGGAGTTCACTTGCCACCACTGCCACAAACAGACAGACAGACACATAAATATCAAACTTTTTGGTCGTTTTGCAAAATCTTCTCGATATAATAAAGAAAGGACCGTTTGTCCGATCGCGATGAAATTTGGTACAGAGACTACTGATACCAGGCGGTTTTTACCAACAATATTCATTTTCCCCTCAGAGCCACCCTTCAGGTAGCCCCCATATAAAATTCATGCTTTTTTTGCGAATTTTTGAATTTGGCGCCCTTTTTGGTACATTTTGTTGAAGAGAAAATTAGATGGATGCATTTCACCACTATCTGTCCCCCTCACCCATTCAGTTTTTCGCAATTTTCTCCCGTTTTCCGCCGAATTTTCCGGGGAAATTGTGCTTTTTGTGACCAGGAAAACACTTTAGAATTTTTGGCATCAAAAATTCCAAAAGTCACGAAAATCCATTTCCGGGAAAAAAAAGTGCGTGTAAAATCCCCAACCGTCAAAAATTTCGAATTTTTAATTTCAACCGTCAAAATCTCCGCGGGACCCAAATTTCGCACAGACCGGCTCCCCGGGAATGCGGGAGCACCCATAAGTGCACCAGAAGTTTCAAAAATGGGTTTTATCCCCAAAAATTTGGGAAAATACTAGGAAATCAAGAATTTTGTCAAAATGCAAAAAAAAAATTCGTTAAAGTACAAATTTAGCGCGTCGTAAAAGAAAGAAACATCGAAGAAACATCATGTTTCAACGTTGCTCTTTCGTTGTGGCTTGTTTACAAAAACTCCGTACGACATCCTCGGAAAATCTTACGACATATCTAACAAATATTGGATACATTTTTTGGTGGGTCCTTCAATAAGTTAAAAATACGAAGAAGAAGAAGAAGTAAAAAAATACGTGTGTGGAATTTTATTTGCAAAGAAAAATTATAAAATTGCTAAAATTGTAAGAATGTCGGAACCCAAAAGTGTGAGAGGTGTGTCACGAATTGTGAAGAAGCTTGATGGGGCATTGGAAGCGCAAAATTACTACGAAGCGCATCAGATATATCGATCAATTTACTATCGCTACACAGCCCAGAAAAATTACGAAGAACTTCTAGAGATGCTCTGGAAGGGTGTCCTGTACTTCATAGAATTCAGACAACAGACGATTGTGGCGGATCTGACATCCCTGATTGTGGATGTTCTAGAGAAGACTACACCACGAGCTGACCATGATGAATGGATTAAGAAACTGGGGGATATTCTGAGGGATATTGGGCCTATTGTCGAGAGAGAAGCTCTTCTGGTGAGTTCCACACAGAGATTTCCCTTAGAATGATTATTGCAATGCCCTGTTTTTCCAGACTAAAATCATCAAATGGAGTAGCAGTATAAATACTGGAGGAAAATTAGGGCATCCGATGATGCACAAAATTTTGGGTCAGGTTATGTGGTTTGAGAATAATCTAGAACAAGCAAAACATCACTTTCTCCTATCGAAGGATGGTGAGGAATTAGCCCAGATGCTCGTTCAGATGAGTGTGAGAAAGGCATATCGAGGAGAAATCGACCTAATTATTGCCCAAGCCATCCTCCAACAGCTATGCCTCAAGGAAGCACCTACAGCCCAGAAAACATTCAGCACCTATACTAAACTACATCCAGAAATTTCAGCTGAGCAACCTCCATTTGCACTACCTTTACTCAATTTCTTGGCCTTCCTTCTCAAATTGGCCAAAAGCGGTAAACTAGAGAGCTTCAAAAATCTATGTGACCTCTACAAACGTTCCACTGACCGTGATCCATCCTACGAGAAGTATCTCCAGAAAATTGGTATTCTCTATTTCGGAGCTCCAGCCCCACCGGCACGATCCAATCACGGCCTATTTGGAGATCTCGTCAATCAATTCTTCCAGGGTCTTGAAGATGAGCCCTCATCATCAACTAACGCCACATCCGCTGTTAATGACCTGGACTAATACGTTTCTCTGAATAATGTCTGTATTTGTTTAGAATGCAGCAATGGACAAATATAATTATATGATAAGTCCTAAAACGTTTTAATATTATTCATGTTAACATGTTATCATTTAACCATTCTCAATGGAAAATTTAAACCATCATGATTTTACAATTTTATGACTTTTTAAGTTCCAGAATCATTAAAAATGCTTTAAAAAGCGGATATGATTTTTTTCTTTTTCGATTTTACTTTTTAATCCCAGAAAAACAGCTTGATTGAAAAAAGCACTCTGCCTGAATCTCAGATTTGACCTGACGACCTGCCTGAATTAATTAAAATTTTATGCGATGTAGCTTCACAAAAGGTGAGCTCTGAAATAAATAATTAAGAATTCTTTCAAATTTTTCGCTTATATACTGAAAACCCCATTTTCCTACAATACGCGCACACATACAACACAATTCCGTGCGGAACATGTGAGCAGTAGTAGCATTTTCAAATGTCACATTTTCAGTCGGAGTGATTTCAGTGCTCCTGTTTATTCCGATAAATTAAGTATACGAATCAGTTAATGAAAATGACTCCTGATGATATTGAAGAGAAGGTGAATAAATCTTTCTTGCCTGATAAGGATCTCTACCGTGATACACCAGTTCGTTATTTAGGTAAAGCCAAGAACATCCCATAAAAAAGATTCACGTGTTATGTAATTTTTATGTGCTTTTGTTAATTATTTTATATAAATTTCCAGGATACTCCAATGAGGTGAAAAAGGCTTAAATCTTTATTTTATAAATTATTTAGTTAGGGTAAATTAAATCCTAATATAATGTAGGTGGGAGAAGCTTTTCGGCCACTCATTAAGAAAATCTTTGTGCATCTCTCTTATGGAATTGCTGTGACCTACGTCTGTGCTGATGCTTTTGATAAATCTCACAAAGTTTACAAGGTAGTCTCTATTGTATGCAAAGATTCAGAATCTTCAAAACTAAAATGTGAATAATATTTCAGAGGCCTTCTGGTGGAGGAGCTAAAGCAGCTGCAATAACTGCTGGAGATGTTCTGCTGTGGCAAATGTTGGCATCTGTGATAATTCCTGGATTTACAATTAATCGAATTTGCTGGGGAACAGGGAAACTTCTAAAGATGACCCATCAGAAGGGCGTTATTAAGAAATGGGTACCAACCTTTGTTGGACTAGCTTCAATACCAGGTTACTCAAACAACTTTTTTTTGCCAATCAATTTCGCTTTATTTATAGTGCATATATTTTTACAGCAATTATTCATCCAATTGATAACTTTGTGGATACACTGATGGATAAAACGTATCGTGTGTATATCAAATAATAACTGGATCAATAATTTTCAACTCTGCCAGCAGATTCACTTGAGGGGAACTTTAGCCACCACATCATACATATCGGTGCGACGTTTTCTGAAAACTGGAAGTTGCTCCCGGGCAGAGTCGGCCAAAGCAAAATCTAAAAATTTCATACAAATAGTTTCCGTAAAGTACATTTTATAATTATATACAGAAAATTCGCGCTCTTTTCATCACTTACCGAGATCAGCCTTGATGATCTCCTCCTCTTCACCAGCCTTCTTGATCACCCTAGCCCATGGATCAACGAGCATGGTGTAGCCCCAGTTGACGAAGGGGTTTGTGTAGTCACGTGATGCAGATACCATCGTAACGTAGCTCTGGGTATCGGCAGCACGTGCCCTCTGGTACAATTCCCAATGGAGCTCTCCCGTGTAAATGGGGAAGGCAGCCGGGTATACGAGGAAGTTGCATCCCTCATTTCTGTACACCCTGGCAAACTCATCGAACTCAATGTCGAAGCAAATACCTAGTAAGAGGGATGAAAAAAATACTTTTAGTTAAAAAGAAAAGGAATTTTTTAATTCGTCAATCGAACTGAATGCCGCAATTATGCCGTGTTGTAATTATCTAATAATAGTTCATATTTTCAGAATTTTGTTTGCGATTTTTTTTTTAGAAAAGGCCTCTAAATCTGATTCTGTGAAAGCTACAGCAATAATTAGTTTCTAGAATATTTAAAATCACATTTAGATTTGAAGAAAATGCTCAATTAACTTTTAAGTTCCAAGCAATACTTTTAGAGAAAAAAATATTCTTATAAATTCTAAATATTAAGAATAATTAGAAAGACAAAAAATCTTAAAATGGTCGCTATAGTATAACATGAATAGAATTTATGTAGTGCAATAGTAATCTCATTCCAGTTCGAATTCCTGCAAACGTAAAGTTCAATTTTTGCTCTCATTACGGTGGTTTTGTATATTCGAATGCAAAAAAAAAATGCAACAGTTGCCCATGTTAAACCTAAACCAAAGCACTTTTTTTTAGTCTTACCGAAATAAAAGCCCATGGATTAAGATACCAAAGAATGTGTTTTATACTCACCAATGCCAATCTTTGCTGGACCAATTTCCACAATGGTGAAATTCTTTCCAGGAGTCATTGCCGAAGATTCCTTGAATGTGACCTTCCCAGGGACTTCAATGTCGTAGAGATGAACCTTGCGGTGCTTGGCAAGAAGTTCTCCCTTTGGTCCCCACACAGTGCATGTGTTGTAGAGAGTTTTGGGATTCTGAGGATCACGTTCGGGGTAGGAACCACCAATGATGTAAATACCCAACTCTTTGGCTACAGCTGAGAGGGCTTTGCTGGTGTATCCATCAGGGATAAGTTCGGCATACTTATCGAAGAACTGTGGGCCATAGGGTGAGTTGAACAACTCAGGCAACACTACAAGGATTGGCACACTGGTGCGCTTTTCATCGGCAACAGCAGCACGGATTTTTCCAAGTACGTACTGCACATTCTCCTCCTTTGCATCACCAGCAGTACGGTGTTGGATGAGAATGAGACGAAGATCTATTGAAGAAAATAAAAAAAAATAATAATTAAATAAAACACTCCAAGAATTAGTAATTTAAAAAAATTCTAAGCACACACTTTTGGACATTTTTCTTGGCACTGGTATTGCACTTCAACTTTAGTAACACGTCCCTAGAGCGGTCTGAAAAAGACTGGCAAGGCTGGGATGAGCCCACCGGCTCTTTATACCTTTCACCGCCTCCAATGTGATCCGTTAATCATGTGTCTCGGTGAGATTACTCTGCTGGTCCCCCGGGTCACTTGTTATCTACCGAGGTGATAGTACTATATTCTGACTTAAATTAAAATACGGATTTAATGAGGCATTTTCCTTTCACTTCTCTTTCGTCGAGGAAAAAATCTTAATTAGATTTTTTGTGTGAATAAGTAAACACATTAGAAACTTCTGTGGGTTAACAATGGGGAAAAAGTGGCAAATATTTGCTTGGGTTTTTAGAATTATTTACATACCTCCCAGGCATGACATAGCGGCATTAAGCTACATATAGGAAATATAAAAAGATTAAACCAGTGAAGAAATGTGAATTTTTCAATAAACAATTTTTTTTAAATATAATCTGTATTAAAATATTTTTTTAATTAATTAAAATAAAATATTTATTTAAAAAAATGTTGAAAGAAAAATTTCTTTGTTCAAAATTTTATGTAAAAAAATTTATTGATATAGTTATTATTGAGATCTTCTTTCAGGATTTCCCTTTTTTAGAAAGAAATTTTCAAAAATTCATGTGAAAATCTTAACCCTTAAGAGGAAAATGGAATTGACTTTTAAATTAAATCATTTCACCCTATATGGGTAATTCAGTTTGGAATTCTCTTTCATTCAAAGATCACATAAAAGTTGAAAAATGCTTCGTTCTCGAAAATTTATGAGTTCACCAACGAAAAAAAAGAATGAAAAAGAAACATCTCAGATTATGGAGAACTTTAAACATTACCTCGTAAATAGCTCTTTGCATGGCCTTAAGTACATTGGCGATACGCAGCTTTCCCTAACTGAGAGATGCTTCTTTATAATTGCATTCATTGTGGTATTCCTCCTTTCGGGATACTTTATTTCCAATGTGTGGCAAAAGTGGAGTGAAACACCAATAATAATTGGTCTAAATCCCACAGCAAAATCCATAAGTACAATCCCATTTCCAGCAATTACCATCTGTAATATGAATCAAGCTGATTTACATTATGCTAAAAGTATTGCTAATGGGACTTTAGATGAGGCTCTTTTAGGAAGTATGTGTGGTTCTGAAAGGGATTTCCAATCTAACAATAGCTCTGGCAAGTGGAGGCATTTCAAAAAATTTCTCCTTAGTGCATCACAACCGTGTAGGGATATGCTCCTTATGTGTCGGTTTGCTTCAAAATTAGAACCATGCATGGACATCTTCTGGTCTTCACTCACAGATGATGGACTATGTTGTACTTTTAATACAATTCACCCAGATTTTATGTTTCAAATGGCTTCGTAAGTAACCATTGATGAAGAAAAAACTATGAAATCCTGTATTTTTTAAAAATTAAAAAAATGTTGTAGATCTGGAAGTAAATGGGAAAATGAGGAAATTAACAGTTCAAAAGGAGAGGCCATCGATTGGACACCTGAAAAAGGATACCCCGAAAATACACCATCAAGATCCTTTCCCAGAAGAAGTATTGGTGCTGGATATAATAAAGGACTCACAGTTATATTAAATTGTGACCTTAAGAACTACTACTGCTCCTCTACAAGCAGTTCAGGATTTAAATTCCTCATACATGCCCCAATGGAAACACCAAAGCTTGCTAATTATGGCTTTTTTGTGCCACCTGGTAAAGAGACGAGAGTAGTTGTAACACCAAAGGTCAATGAAGCATCAGATTTAATTCGTAGGTATGAAAAAATTTAATGAAGACAAAATTTTGAATAATAATTCTATGGAGAAAAAATTCCACAGGGTTTCCATTCAGCAGCGTCAATGTGTTTTTGCAAATGAATGGAATCTCTCTTACTTTCGGACTTATACCCAAAAGAACTGCGAAATGGAATGCGAATCAAAAACAATTGCAGAACAATGTGGCTGTATTATGTACTACATGCCTAAAACTGAGGCAGATATTGAAATTTGCAGTCTAAAAGATGTCGAATGTTATGAGAATATTAAGAATGCCATCAAAGGTAATGCCAGCTTTTCCTGCAGTTGCCTTCCGGCATGTCATGAGATTGAGTATGAGCGGAGATTTTCTTCCGGTCCATTGGGAGTTGGGAAGTTTCTTATAAAAGAACGCTTTCTCAATAAATTCGCACCTGAATTTGTGCGGTAAGTGAAAAAATTTTAAATATAAAAATGAATTATCAAAATATTATTTTATCTTTTTTTAGGGAAAATATTGCAGTCGTTCATATTTATTTCGCTTCAAATACCTTTCATAGTTTCACAAAAGGAGAACTAATTGGATTTACAGAATTTCTCTGTAAGTAACCTACGTATACCTATTTTTTTTTTAAATAAATTTTTCATATAAATTTAATAAATTAAATGTAACTTTATCGCTGGAACAGCTAGCACTGGAGGACTTCTAGGACTCTTTATGGGTTTTAGCGTTGTTTCTCTCATTGAAATCTTTTACTATATCTTACTAAAACCACACTGTTTCAAGAGAAATCAACAAATTCACACCACTATTCAAACAATTAATCCTGCTTTTACCTCCTGGAAAAGATCAAACTCCGTATCACCAGTTAGGAGATTTTTCCAAAATAGTTATGTCGGGAAGAATGTTTATCCATATTGCGAATAAGCTGTCGGTGATTAATTTTTCGGTATAATGTAATCAGTTTTATGTAGTAAATATCAATTTAATGCACTCAATCGATTCAATCTTGAGAATGGTTTTTTTTAACTTTTAATAAGTAAAATTGAAGCTTTTTTAGAAGATCTCTCTAAAAAATCAATATAGAAGAAAAAACACGAAAATTTTACAATTTAATATTACCTACCTATCTTTTAGAATAACACAAGTTTTACTTTTGTGACTAATTTTACTAAAATCACAAAAAAATATCAAAACGTACTTTCATATATTTCAAGATTTGTGAAGAAAATAAAAAAATGTACTGGTAAGCTGACCAAGCTTACGAGAGCTGTGTTTCTTTCAGTGTACCAATTTTGTGAGAGCAAACTAGAACGCGAATTTGTTTAAATACGCGCAAATTCGGGAAAAGTTGAAAAGTCATACCCTAAGAAATCTTTAGAAGGCTATATCTCGGGAATGGCTCCATAGATTTTCGAGTTTGAGCTATCGTTGGAAAGGTCTTAACCTCAACTATAATATATAAAAATATGAAGTAAATCGATAATGGCATTTTCGAAAAATTCGAGTTCGAAATTTTCGAAAATTTTGATTTTGACTTTAGCGCCTCTCGCGGTCATTTCTCGAACTTGCAATGTTCTAGACATTTGTAGGGCTTCACGAAACCTTTCATTTGCGCTTGAGTTGATCGAAATCGGACTGGTAGAACCCGAGATATGACATGCCAACTTTGGAAGGCTATATCTCGAGAACGGCGACATAGATTTTCTTCATTTTTGGCATGGAGCTAGATAATATGGTCAGCTATAACATATCAAAAAATGAAGCAAATCGATAATGGCGTTTTCGAGATATTCATCGAAAACTCATTGAAAATTTTGTTTTTGATTTTTGGCCCTCTTGCGGTCACTTTTGAAACTTCGGATGTTCTAGAGAGTTGTAGGGTTTGTTGAGATCTTTCATTTGACCCCGGGTTGATCAAAATCGGTCAAACCGTTTTCGAGTTATGGTCGATTTTCGATGAAAAATTGTGGCGGCCATATTGACTAAACGGCTTGACCGATTTTCGAAAATGAGGTATCGTTGGAAAGCACTTGATGACCCCTACAACATATCAAAATTTCAGCCCTCTAGCTATAATAGCGGTTGAGATATAGCGAAAACAAAATTTTGAGGTTATTCAAAATGGCGGACGGGGTGGTGGGGGGGTGGATTTGACCTCATAATCGGATGTCTTCCGGTCGATATTTAAACTTTGCCGTTTACCGCAAGTCTCTATCTATCACCGTTCTCTCGCAATTAGGCGATAGGTTCCGGCCGGACGGCCGGCCGGACGGACGGCCGGAAAAATTTTTTTTTGGCGCATACGTTTTTTGGAATGTGGGGACCCTAATTCGTGCTCATCCCAAGTTTGAGCCCGATCTGACGACTTTCGATTTTGCTCGGTACACAAAAGCTGTGTCTGAAAGAAACACAGCTAAAATCTATCACTTGTGTTATAACAATTATTTAATTCTGGACAAATCTTGAATTAATAAAGATAACGTATTTTTTTTTCAAGCAAATATCTATTTCTGGGCTATTGTAAAAAATACGAATTCTAAAAAAATTTCTAACCGCGCTGGATAGATATTTTTTGGTAGAGCATTATCAAATTATCATATTTGTTATGCAATGTTAGCATTATTTATATATGTTTGTTGTGTCGCCTATGAGATGCTTCTTAATGCCAAGCTTAATATAAATTAGTCACTGATAGTACGATCTGTTTACTTTCACGCGTATTTATAAGATTGTGTGAATTGCACTATGTTATGGTTATATATAAAAAACTGCGGGCATAAATTTTTTCTCCGCTTTTTTTCAACAACGGACAGGAATATGACAATTTTGAAAATTTTAAACCTTCTAGAATGTCAGTTCTTATCTCTTTATCCATTAATTCTTTAAAATGATTAAGAATGTTACAGAACTACGCGGTTTAAGGACAGTTGCTGTGGATTAGAAGAATGTCTAGTTATCTCTTTTACATCTTGAGCCAACAATAAACATTTTTTTAAAAGCAAATTAACGTACCTACACACATATATTGCGGAACATAATAAATGCAAAGATAAAAATTAAATATAGCATGGATGGAACAGTATAAAGCGAAAGAACGGTAAGTAAAACTTACGGGCTGTGATTCTTTCTTTGTCAGTGAAATGTGAAATTGACGAAAAATTGAGGATGGGCAAATTTTGAGGAAGGCTTTCTCGCGCACCGAATCACAGCCAACGCGCAGATAATTTGTGAGAAGCCTTAATCGTGGGCGTTGGCTGTGATTCGGTACGCGAGAAAGCCTTCCTCAAAATTTGCCCGTCCTCAATTTTTCGTCAATTTCACATTTCACTGACAAAGAAAGAATCACAGCCCGTAAGTTTTACTTACCGTTCTTTCGCTTTATACTGTTCCATCCATGCTATATTTAATTTTTATCTTTGCAGTTTATATATGTATATTTATCTTTGCATTTTTATATGTATATATATAATGTATATATCTATGCATTTATATATATTTTATTTTATTTTATATGTGTATATATAAAACGCCCCGCTTTGCGGGGCGTTGGACTTATGCAACTCAGGATATGACATGTAAACTTTAAAACGCGATATCTCCGGAACGGCTACATAGATTTTCTTCATTTTTGGCATGGTGATAGATACTATAGTCAACTATAACATATCAAAATATGAAGTAATTCTATAAAGCGGTGCTCGAGATATTCATCGAAAACTCATCGAAAATTTTGTTTTTCATTTTAAGCCCTCTAGCGGTGACTTTAGAAACTTCCGATGTTCTAGAGAGTTGCAGGGTTTGTTGAGATCTTTCATTTGACCCCGGGTTGATCAAAATCGGTCAAGCCGTTTTCGAGTTATGGTCGATTTTCGATGAAAAATTGTCGCGGCCATATTGACTAAACGGCTTGACCGATTTTCGAAAATGAGGTATCGTTGGAAAGGTCTTGATGGCCCCTACAACATATCAAAATTTCAGACCTCTAGCTATAATAGGGCCTGAGATATAGCGAAAACAAAATTTGGGGGTTATCCAAAATGGCGGACCGGGGGGTGGGGGGTCGGATTTGACCTCATAATCGGATGTCTTCCACCCGATATTTAAACTTTGCCGTTGACCGCAAGTCTCTATCTATTACCGTTCTCTTGTAATTTGGCAAAAGGTTCCGGCCGGCCGGCCGGCCGGACGGCCGGAAAGATTTTTGGCGCATACGTTTTTTGGAATGTAGGGACCCTAATTCGTGGTCATCCCAAGTTTGAGCCCGATCTGACGACTTTGCATTTTGGAGTGTACACAGAAGCTGTGCTTCTTTGAAGAAAGAATCACAGCTAAAAAGTCAAAATTATCAAATTTTCAATTAATATAGAAATAACATTAAAATGAAGTAACGTATTGGATGAGCTAAAAATAATATCTTCGTATGTTGATAAAGAAAAAATAAGAAGCAAAGCAAAATTTTTCCAGAAATTCAGAAGAACAAAAGTACAAAAAAGGAATAAAATGATAATGTAAATGGTTTGTTTTTATGCGTTTTTTGTATTTTTTCATAATCTGCTGTATTACATAATATTTATATTCTTATCACACTTCTTATGCAATAATTGTAGTACAATATTTTGTATTTTTCTAATCTTCATTGTAATAGATTTATTTACATTTTTTCCTTTACACACACTCACATTGATACATGTACACTTTTTGTTTCAGTTTTTTAATTCATTTTATGTTATAGTAGGTATTTCTATCTTAGATTATTCTTATAAAGATTTTTTTTTCATATCTCTGGCTTCTTAGCTAAAACATAATTTATTTTTAATGTGAAGATAATAAGGGTGTTTCATCTTATCGCTGTGACATTTCAAAGAAAGAGAAAAAAGCTCTTCGAAGGGAGATTCTATATATACCTACTAAATTAATTTAAAAACAAAGTCGCGAGAAAAAAAATTATGCTTCAAAAGTCCTGGCCGGGGCTTCTAATCAAAAGTAAAGTTTATATTAATTAGAACATAAATAAAAATAAAAAAATAACCATAAGGGGTACTTATATCCAAAGGCAACATTTTGAAAATTTCTTTAAGTATTTTAGTTGAAAAACAACTAATCCCATAATTTTGAAAATTGTTTTTGACATTCTAACCGTTCACACTACTTTTACTGATGATCCTAGTCAACGCCAATGACTTTCAAAAGGAAAAGATATTCATTAAACGATTTTTAATTTAGCCACAAAAAAAACAATCACTCTCAAATTTTTGAACCCTCATTCAAATTGAAACAGCTCGTCAAAAATGGAGGGTATCGTTGAAAAGGTCTTAAATAAGTTGGCCATTCATCCGTGTCGTTGAAAAGGTTGATACGCTTATAGAATATTTTCACCTCTTGTTTTCCTTAAGAAATTTCTTTGTTATGAAGAAGAAAAAAAAACATTTTTTTCACTATATCCTGTCGAATCTTTATTCTCAGTTTACACTAAAGGAAAAAATAGATATCTAATGCTAGACATTTAAAATTAAACGTAAAATTATTTTTTAAAAATAATTAGGTGGTAAAATGCATTTTTTTCTTTCTTTGTAAGTAAGAAGAAAATTACATAGATGTATAATGAGAACATAAATAAATTTTGAAGTAAAAAGCGTAACTGATTTTTTTTTTAATTTGTAAAAACTTTTTCTTGTGTCGTAAATAAATGATATTATTTCCTATTTTTTTTATGTTCTATAAATCGGTGCACTTAATGAAAGAATTGAAAGAAAATTGTAAAAAAAATATTGGACTAGATTAATTTAAAAGTAATAATTTACATTTTCCTTATTATTGAGTATCAGCATAATGTAATATGCTATTTGTCAAATATGTAGTGTGTTTTGTTGTGATAGAAAATATGGAAAGAGTGAAATGACCGATTTGTTGGAAAAATTAAGAGATGTGTGTGAGGTACATACCTATATAGATAAAAAATTCTCGAATTTATGGTTTATTGAAATTAGACCTGAATATATCCTGGCATAAAATCAATAAAAAATACATTATAGTATTTAGTTTTTAATTTAAACTTTAAATTTCATCATAGAAGAAAACAAACATTAGCCAGACGAAAACAATCCTCATCATTACTATTCCAAAAGAAAATAAACAAAAACCAACCAATTGGACTTTATCATTGCGTGTAGAATGATTTTCATAGCACTTATCCATTAATAAGTTGATTGAACTAAATTCTTTGGATCATTATTTTGTAAAATTAAATAATCAAAAATGCGTTGTGGCGCATAATGTGTGCTACATCTAGCGTATCTTTTCTCTGTGCTGCTTTATTTTTAGTTTTACAAAATAAACCTTTTCAACGATAGCCCGGAGTTTAATGGACCACTCACAAAATTTGTCATCTGAAAGAAAAAAAAATAGCTCAATCTCTAAAATATCAAATCCTTAAATTGTGTTGAATGATGTTCAACTGAATACAAGAAAATCCATAACTCATAATACCCAAAAATTGTGTAAAGAATCTACTTTCCGTAATCGGCTTCAAACTTTATACAAGCCCTATTTAGACATTTATATTCCAAAAATTATAGTAGAAAAAAATTCAATCTAGCCGGCCTGCCCGTTAGCCCAAAACTTGCCTTCTAACAACCAAATGATGAGAAATAGAGAATTTTCATTTTTAAAATGTAGAGAATTTCAATTAATTCTCTTATTGTGAAATACTAATTCCCATAACGTCAAGTTATCACCACGCTGGCTTCAAATAGATTAATTCACTTCAGCCTATTTCACACTTTCCAAATTAATAATGCAAACACTGATTTTTTTTTCTAAACTATTACTTTTCTATCCTCAAGTAGCAAGTAAAAATGTAAATAAAAAAATATTATTTTGGGAACGTATGAAAGTGTAGAAATAGTTTCACTTCGCATTTTTTCTACATATTAGCAATATAAGTACAAAATATAGAATATATTTTCTAAGATATTGTTATTTACAGTTTTTTTTGGATAATGAAAAACGCACCATATAGAAATATTTTTGTATGATAGTAAAAGAGAAAAAAACACGCATACCTTTCTAAAAAAAAATCTCTATTTTTCACCACATTTTTTTCTTTCATTGCGACCTAATGCCTATAATGACAATATTCTAATCCTAATCCTCCTTAGGTAGTTAGTTGAATTTTTTGAAAATCTTTTTTTCTCTCAAAAACTAAATGTATACATAGAATACATTTCGGTTTAGATAGAGTGTTTATCTGTGTGGTTATAAATTAAATAAAATTCAATCCCATTGATCTGTTGTTTTTGTTTTCTTCTTGTTCTCTTATATTTAAGTAAGAACCACCAGAGATTTTCACTTCCTCTTGCACTTTTAATAGGATTCTCTTGCGAAATTGTTTTTTTTTTAATTTTAAATAAATTAAACCATCAAATCACAAACGTCTCTATGTATGCCTGCAAATTTTGAAGGAGATTAGAAGATCTGCATACACGACAAACACCCCTAATGGATGTAGGTAGATGTATATACAATTCACAGAATAAATATAATATCCACATAAGAGTGGATTCTAGATTCAAATAAATTTGAATTTATAAAAATAAAATAAAAACCACTGCTACGAGAAGTGGATGTGTGTATGGATTATCTGTGCATCTCTCTGCATGCAACATAACTTGATGGGTGAAAAATGATTTTGTTTTAGATGCCCCCAACCTCATTGGTAGCCATCGTGGTGGGTGCCACGGTGTGCAGGACAACACTGGAGGTGCTCGGTGGGAGGCCATTTGTGCTCGGGGTGGTTGTGGATAATGTTGCAGCACTACTGGCTGGATTGTTGCTGCTGCTGGCCATGGCGACAACCATCGGTTTCATGACGGTTGTACTCAGGTACTGTGTGCCCGGAACCAAGGGCAAACCTTGTCCATTCATGGACAATGGCGTAGTCACGACCTGAAAATCAAAGATTATTCAATTCAGGTAATTCTATGACATACGAATATATTAGAATTACTGAATATTTAGCACAAAAAAAAGTAAGTAGTTGATGTAAAAAGAAAACAACAAAAATATAAATGATTTAATGATTTTGTATTTAATTATAAAATAAATATTAAAATAATATATTATTAGAACTTTAGATATTCGGATATCTTTTAAGATTTGCTAGACCAGCTAGACCTACCTTTCCTGTCAGCTGTGAGGTCGAGGCAATAATGTGAGCAAGGCTGGCTGTACCTTGTCCCTGAGAAACCATAATGGGCGTTAGGCCCGAAAGTGGTGTTGAATTTGATTGAATTGGCGTTACGACATGGACAGCTCGATTATTGGCACTGGTTGTTTCACTTCCTACATCAATTATGCAATATTACATACAAATTAGTAAGAGATTCAATAGAATTAAAACCTCAGGGAACTTCTTAAATCTTTTCTTTTTTTTTTTAAATAGGCAGGAATATTCTACTTTTTTTGGGGAAATTTATGTTGGCTCACCTTTCAGCGGAAAACCATTGTTAACTATGGCCAACTTGCCACTTTGGCCACGATAGATGGCCCCATTGGGTCCTGTGGGTAGAACATTCAACTCTGCTCCACCCGGTAACCGAGCCAGCTCCGGTTGCACGGATGGAACTGAAGTATTCACACCAGATGTGGATACCATTGTGGTGGTACATGCTGCAGTTTGCCCTGTGGCCAGCAATTTGTGCAATTGCGCTGCACTCGTCTGAGGAACTGTATGGTGTCCTTGAGTCCGTGTCGATGCACTGGCGGGGTTCAATTCAATGGTAGCTAATCCATTTGCCGATGACCCAATCACACGAAGACTCTGCGATGGGGTCAGAAAAGGAATGGGACTAACCACCAAACTACTACCACCCATCATTTGCGACAACGTCAACTGGCCGGATGGAATGATTTTACTCTCCTTGTCAACAGATGCCAGAGCGATGCTCCCATTGATCAACTTAATCACCTTTGTCGGTGGTTCCGTATCCAATTTCGTAGTACCGGCAGCGGCAGTTGTAAGAAGATCCAACTTTGGTTGCTCTTTGCCATTGATTACGAGACTCGGTGGGGAAGTATCCCTCAGTTCCGTTTGACTCCTTATCCCATTCTTCCCCATTAAATCCCTCCCACTGGCTGCGGTGCTTATTATTTGCAGCGCCTGGGAATGATGTGTGGAATTGAGACTGAGTGGAATTGAAGAATTTGTAGCTGTTAGCATGCCCGAATTTATTTCTTCTGTTGTAGTAAAATTCAGAGCGCCAATAGTAGCAATTGACTGGGGATTCGTAAAAGTCGCCCCACCCGGCATTGCTATCTTTACTGCCGTCGATGATATTAAACCACTAGAGATAGGATCTGTTATCAACGAAGCTGTTGTTGTGGAGAATAAATTCTTCGGTGTTATTAGTGTATGCGAGCTCAAAGAACCTGCTGGATGGGGTGAGACTGTAGATTTCCTCGTAGGCGATGCAATCACAGGTGAACCAATTTGACCACTTGATATTTGCACAGGACCAGGACTCGGTGACATGACATTTGTTAAACTTGCCAATGATGATGAAGATCCATAACGTACTGGAGCTATAGAACTCGAGGGCATTAGTGGCTCAGTCGAAGACTCTGTAAAAGAACAAGAAAACAGCGCATAAGATACAAATTAAAAGAGTAAGAAGGGAGTTTGGTTGTTACCTCGTTCTCGAATACTGCTTGTAGGAATATCTGACTCCGGAAGAATGGTGGAGAAGTCAATGTTTTCATATTGTGACGATAATTCTCGCTTGAGGACAATAATCCTCTGCTGAGATGAAATTTTTTCTTTAGCCAGTCTCTCCATTTCATGTTCCAGTTCACGCTCTTTCCTTTTCAGTGTCTATACCAAAAGGTGATGAGAATAAAATAAAAGGTAAATTTATGAATTTATGCGAATTGACAATATTCTCCAGGAATGGACATTGAAGATGTATTGGAAACATGCCTGTATGTAGCGGATGGCGGCACTTAAAATAGAGAGATTGGATGTCTTCTTCTCCTCTGGCATCTGCGGCAATTGCTTCTTCAGCTGCTCGAAACATTCCTTGAGGTGAGCTCGGCGATTTTTCTCCAACTTGTTGTGCACTTCACGTGTGCCCGCCCTGAGAATGCATGGGCTACGTTGGGTTCCACTGGACATGGCAATATTTTTAATGCTAACCCCAATCTTTTGATACCCCACACATTCCTCTCTTTTGTATGACTTGTGCAACAAAATATCCAAACAAGAATAATCATTTTGGTCTTTCCTGAGTTTTAACAGTTGATAAAAACTAATGCAAACATTCAAATTTAATTCGCTAATAAATGTAGCTTAATACAAAACAAAAGACCATTTACTTTACTGCTGTAATGAGGTATTTTGTTGATAGTAATTTATCATCACACAGTGAGTCATGTGGCACAGAGGATCATTAACCATGGGGAGCAATTGGCATTTAAAATTCTTACCCATTACTGTTTGTACTCGTTGTTCGTCGTCGTCCTGTCGGCGTTGACTGAATTTGTAGCTGGATTTGCTCCAATGTGGCAGAACCATTGTGTGTCATGGCAGACACAGTACTGGCGGTTATGCCATTTCCACCAGTTGCTGCTGTGAGATTGAGGCCAGAGACTGATGTGACACTACTACCGCTAAAGTATCCGCTAGATCCATTCAAATTGAGACTCGACTGCGAAGTATCCTCACCTCCTCCCACGAGGACATGCTGAATGAGCGTTGTCGTTGCACCATTACCAACGACAGGATGATTGGAGGAAACAGACGAGCTGCGACTTCGCGACAACTCAAATGATGACTGTGGAGAAGATTGGGTGCTACTGCCACTGTGAGTATGATGCTGCTGCTGCGGTGGATGGCTAAACACCACAAGCGGTGGGGTGGTGAGCGTGTGTCCATTTAGGAGGGGTTCTTCTGTAAAAAAAAAAACAATGAGAGCTCATTGCTTACGGGCATAAAACGCATTTTTTACTACTGCCGCAAGAAACGGCTACAGGAAATTTAATTTTCCCCACTCTGGCGCAATTTTCTGCATTTTTCGCTGTTGCGCCGTGTCTGGGATACGCATTCCAGGGAAAAAGGGGTAATTTTTGCTGCCGGCGGAATGTCGCCGGCGGGAAACCCTGAATTTTCCCCGGAAAATGCGTAAAAACTGCGAAAAGCTCCCAGTGAGAGTGAGACGGATGCTGGCCATGAAAAAGCATAATCCTTCTCACGATCTACTACTAATTGCTATCTATCCCTTTCTAGGGCAGAAACACCCATGGTTAGAGCGCCGTCGTGGAAACATTGCCCCATGGCGCACACATACACATACACCTCTAGCGGCATCACACCACTCCCCACCAAATGTCTACAAAGCACAACACGTGAACTTGAAGCACGCGGCTTCAATAGAAACCATCACACTACCTAGATTCTTTTTTATGCTTTCTTTCCCAACACAACGGCAACCCAGAGTGTACAGACACGTTCTCTTGCATGCTATGCTCATGAGCTCCTTCGAGCCATTATGCTAGCCATTATTTCTGTGAAGTTCATCAATTTTTACACAAACACTCTGCAGCGTAACATGGAAACGTGTAAAATACTTTGTATATTTTACATTATTTTATTATAAAATCTCGAAGCCACGTGAAATAAAAATCGATTCTTACTTTTCTTTTTTGTTTTAATTTAGGGTGCAGAATTGAAAAAAAAATAGGGGAGATGAGGATGCTAAAAGGAGTTGAGAGTGACAGTAGGGACACGCTATTTCTTAACTATTCTAACTACAAAATATATAGTAACGATGAAATTTTTCTTAGAGACTTCAATAGACAGAAATTCTAGTACACTTTCCAAAGAATAAGGGACTTGTTTGCCTACCTGAACCACTGCCATCGAGACGAATCAATGTTGGAAATTGTTGATGCTGCGATAAAAGCAAGTTTCCAGTATTTGCTGTGGTATTGCTATTCAGCACAGGACTCCCCAAGGGCGATGTTGCCTGTTGATTGTGCACATATCGAACTATGTTGGTCGGTTGATTTGTGTTGTTGGACAAAATGCGGGGCGCTGTAGATGTTTCATGAGCACCACTCAGCAGCGGTGGGAACGTTGTGGCATATGTAACTTGACTTGAAGATGTTGATATGGATCGTTGCCTAGACAATTCCTCTTGCTGTTCTATATATTTAGCTGCTTCCAAAAGTGTATCCAGTGCTGAAGTCATATTACAACAAAAAGTATATCTGCAAAAAAAAAAAGAAGAAGAAGAAACATTTAAATCCCTCTGAATTGTACCAAGTTTGAGTCCTATCGGATACTTGATAAGTATTCTAATATCCAGTATATGTATGTAGTCAACCCTAAATCTAGCTTTTTAGCTGTGATTCTTTCGATTTTCAATCAGTTTCAACGACTTTTCTTTGTTACCCTATATGTTTTTCACAAGTTCGACTCGTAGAGCAAAACCTCCTAGAGTGCGACGAAATTGAAGTGAAATGCATCTTTGGGTTTCATTTTTATCATCCCCATGAAAAATAATTTGTGAGGATTTTCTCAATTCCGGTACTTTTATGCGCAAACACCCCCGCAACTCGGTGAATCAACACACACACACATAAACATACAAACACACACTACACAATTCGGACGCACCAGCAGCTACATCAGGAAAGAAAAGGACAGATAGTTGATGATGCATTTGCTGTCTCTGTCAATTTTTGCTACATCGCTTTCAAAATTCATTGCGGTTTATATCCCAGAAAATCTTCTGTCTTATTTCTATTCTGTAAGTTTATCTCTTTCACACATGCCACTACAGTGATCTCGCTCTATACAATGACAAAATATATTAATGACAAGGTCACCGGCGCTAGCCGAATACATCCGAATAAACAAATTCGCTCAAAACACGTTTTCCCGGGGATATATCATGCGCTGGATTCTTTTTTATTGTTTATTCCACTTTCCTGCATGAATGTGTGCACCCCCACTGTACATGTATGCTCCTATCGAGTTGTCTCACTTTCCCATGTTGTTTTTCTCACGTCCTTATCTAGCTAGCTGATATTCTCTTACCCATACAGAATGCTAAATTCCCTGGAAATGACAGAGATTTTTAGTTTTTCCCCAAATGCAAATATATCTATCTATCTATACATATACAACATACATGCATATACGGGATTCATCCTCTACCAATCCGACAATGTATGGCGTGTCACACACCTCAGGTCCCACCTTCATATCAAATCATTTCCAAATGGAAGTGCACAAGTTATCATGCAATGATATGTATGTAGGTAGATAGATATAAAAACTGCATTTGAAAAAAGGAATTGTACTAAACAAGAATGAAATCTCAAGACGTCTAGCAGACCGGGATATGTTAAGTATTGGTGCAGACTAAAAAAATAGATGGATGTTTTTTCGATGTAATATTCCAACGCGAGTGGCCAGGAGGAGATACGCTCCTTCCGGGGGCGTCGGCAGTTCTTCGTCTGAATAGGAAATTCAATGGAAAAGTACATATTTTACGTATAGGTTACTACTCAGACTACACAACATCTTTCTCAGTCCGTATTTTGAGGGTTTTAGTATTAGGGGAACGTGGCCCAATTCGGACCACCGCCCAATTGCGACCGCCCCTTTTTCTCGTAAATGACGAAATATTATAAAATTAGTTTCACTACATTATGAAGATATTATAGTAAGGTAATGTTAGCGCCTAAAATAAATTAATTTGGTACACAACAGGGCAAATTAAAAATCAAAATTCATTTTCAGCACTTGGCCGACATTTTCTGATTTTAGAAACGAAGTTGATATGAGTTTTTTTCTCACTATTATGTCTCAAATTATGCCGCGTTTCTGTAGCTTAGAGGGTCTAGTTTATTACTTGATTTACAATTTTTTGAAAGATTTTAGGTATATTAAATAATTAAGTGAAAATGTTATACATGCAGAATGGTCTAATTGCGACCCCCAAAATGTTCCAATTCGGACCGTCTATTTCCACCACTCACCGCGGTAAAGCTGTCGCGCGTGCGTGTAGTAGTGTAGAAGTGTCTTTCTCACACAGACCGCGCTTTGTTTTGATTTCGGGAAAATCAATATTTTTTCACGTTTATTGAAAGTTTTTTCGCAGTAAAAATGTTCCTAAAGCCAAAGGGGAATGCAGTTAGTGTAATTTACGCATTCCTCAGAAGAATTTTCGTGGATTTTCTGCGAATTACGTCAGTGAGTTCGCAATTGTCGGTGTGTGTGAAAGTGTGTGTAGTCACCTCAAGGGCGAAATGTCAAAACAAATGTGGGGAAAAATGAAAATAAATTCTTGATTTTCCGGCTTTTCCGGGTAATTCATGGTGTTTTTCCTATTTATAGTAGTGATAAAAGTGATCTACTAGTGAAAAACCCACAAATTACGGCAAAAACAGGGGGTCGCAATTGGAACACTCGGGGGGTCGCAATTAGAACACCGTGGTGAAAAAGTGCAATTTTAGCAACTTTTTTTAATTCCATTATTACTCAGAACAGGTAAGAGTTAGAAGGTTTGCATCTATAGAACAAAGTTAGCCTATTAAATGACCTTTCCAATGGTACCAAACTTGGAAAGATTTAATTCATTTTAATATGACTTTTTTCAATCCTTCTGAAACAGAATTTAGGGGGTCCGAATTGGGCCACGTTCCCCTATACTGAGAAAATTGTCCGACAATAGACTCAAAACATTTAATAAATTGAACATGGATAAGCTTATTGATTAAACCTTTTAGGACTATGAGATTATAATGTCCAAAATGTAATTAATCTTAGCGATTCTTCATCATACTTAACATTATTTCTAACAATATAACACAAATCATTCATGAAAAATTGACTTTTCTATTAAAAATCTATAAAAGGCTAGCAATGTTTAACAGAAAAACATAGTTAAATCGAAAAATACATTCATCAATCTGAATAGAGTAGCTATCGAGACTATTCCAAGTCTTATTTTTTTATATTATTAATATTCACAATTGACTGTAGGCCTATGCGTCTTGTCTGGGTTGGTTAAAATGTACATACATACAACATTTGTGTGAGTAGTGTAGAAAAGAAAAATAATCATCCAGTGAATGGGAGAAGATAGACAGAATATCCGTGTGAAGTTGAGTGTTCGTATCAAACTTTCATAGCGTTTCATACTTTTTCGTTCATATAAACGTTCTCTAGTACCATATCTAGCATATTTAGATACCCGATTTAAGGGTTTCTTTGACATCTTTTTTATTAAGTAAGGCTTAATGATGTACATTTTCCAAATCGTTTTTCCTTTTAGTTCTAATCTCTCTATACAGTTGAAATAATCAATGGTAGTTATCTACATATTCTTCTGTACGAGCTAGAATCCCTTTAAAAACTAACTGGAGTTTAAATACAAATTAAATAAAAAACTTTCAAAATATAGCATTGGCGTCTTATTAACAGTTGTCTATACGAATTTCACCTCACAATATGTTTGATATACATACATACATATATGTATGTATATTTTAGCTGCAATTGTATGAGTGAATAATGTGTTTGTCACATAAGAATATTGTATGCTCATGCGTATAGGGTAGGCACTTATGGGCATACATTTCTCATGAAGTATTAATTCCTTAATCAAGCGATGTGCCAATCTGAATTGTACTTTCCGGTAGATAAACTGATTTTTGAAAACTCAAAAATGGAAAAATTAAGGAAAAATACATCTGTATGCCGTACTAAAGTCGTTTGTACGCATTTTCTTTTCAGAGAGAGAGAGAGAGTGACGCCACGCCAGCAGGCAATTTTTAGACCATTTTTATCCAATACAATTGAACGTAGGTACATATCCGTGATATGTATTCTGTAAATTCGTATAAATGTGTGTGCACACGTTATTTTTGTATGTAAATATTTTAATCAATCAACACGAAATGTAATGCCCCGTTCACACCATACTAAGCATGCGGTTATTATCCTTCATCATTCAATAATTCTCCAGAACGCCAAGACTTTTTTATGCTCTCAGCTCAGAAAATATAACTGCAGAAATCCGCAAACAACATGTTATCAACATTACATGCACCCCCCAGAATTCGAGACCTGAACATCACCTCCAGCGTCGCTACCACAAGGACGCTTCCAAATGTTTACTTACTGACGTCATTGGGTTACTTTGCTATTCAAACCAAATTATTTTATCTAATGATATTACATGACATGTAAACTGCAATTAATAGGTAGCCAAAAAAATACAATTTTTTTATCCTTCCATATAAGTTGAACTTCTTTTTCAAGTCATTCAAAAGTTAGGCAAGAGGTTTTTGAATTGTTGCCCAACTACATAAGGATCTCTAGAAAAACTGGCTGTAAAACCATTTGAACCTAAAAAGGGATATGTTATAATGGTTCTAAAATAATGTATTAAACTCAATTCAATTACTCAAAACCCATAACAATTCTGTCCATCACTTTCCAGTCTTTTTGTTGTTGTACAGTCGTCCATATTTTGGCTTTAGTCAATATAAGGATTTTTCTCCAAAACTAAAATTTTAATTAATCGGACGAGGATATTAATATTTTTCTCGGGGAAAGTAAATAACAACTATGTAGTCCTGAAAATTCGAAAACTTAACACAGCAAAATGCTATTTTGCCTTTTTAGTAGCAAAAAAATGTTTCTAAGCCGTCTTTCACATTACAAACTTTATTACAGTTTTTCATAGAGAATACCCTGTCTTCCTCAGAAATTCTGGAGATAAATAAACTCGTCAGATCAACAGACACCCTATTTGACTTTAAGTTTATTACATACAAAACTTATAATGTTTTTTTTTAAACTATATTACACTTAGATTTGGTACTATGTTCCTTTTTTAATTATGTTCACTGGACCCTTTTCACTATATATTCAGTTAACATCATCATCAATAAATAACTAAACTCACTCTAGCTGGGCTTCAAACTTAAGTACCAGCGTCGATTCTTCTGCTAAAATATCGCCTTTTCTTTTCTTTTCTTTTTGAATACACTGACCCTTTCATCCGCATCTCAATTAATGCCATTACTTACCAACACTTGCACACATCCTTCTATAAGGACAGAGTGAGTGAGGCAAATTCCGCGCATACACGATTGCGCCCAAAAGCTTAATACGGTGGCACTGAAGCTCAGTTCGCATACATTGTTCGATTGTGTGATAAGCAACGAGTCGAGTCATACTCAATATACACACTCATACAATAATTATCCATTCACGAAGCACACACGAGCTACAACACCATGCCACTATACTTATGCATAAGAAACACGAGGGGAATCACAAGAGTAATATTGTACGCACACGGGGCGTGCCCGTTATGTTGTTATACATATAGAGAAAAAAAATACAAAAATACACACATACACACATAATACCAAACACACTCATGTAATTTTCTATTGTGAAAATGTACCCGCATACAATAATATATACCTCCTAATACTAAACTATAAATGCGCGACACTATTCCCAGGCAATGCTGTTAATACAAGTCGTTATCCTTTAAAAAGCATACTATCCGCTATTGTACGGAGTTTCTAGATATCTCAAAACTAACACAATAATTTTCATAAAATATGTAGATACATATATGTATGATAATTATTGCACAAAGCCTCTTATGCCTCTATGGCATCATCATTATACATATTGTATTATAATATCTGTGCCGTCTTCTTCCACTTTATGTACCTACATATATACATACATTATATATGGATACTTTATATATTATGGCTACTTGATATATACTATATGTATATATCCATACAGATATTCCGATACTGAATTTCGATATAATACAGCACAGTTTGAAATATGTATGCTGAAAATACACGTTTAGTGTTCTTTTTTATGCTTGAAAACACATCACCAGTTTTGCGCAACGCCACCTACACTTTTTATCGAATGGAAAAAGGAAAAAAATCAAAGATTTCACTTTCACCATGAGAAAAAGCTCTTAAGAATAGTACAAAGGGACCACCCTAGTTACTATAGGCCTAGTATGGCAACTTACCACTTACTTAAACCGCACAGGAATGAGATTTTGGAGTGAAACTGAGTCAGACACTGGGTAGAATGGAAATATTTTTGTGAGCACACTCTTGGGGCAACGGGATGGAAAATCAACACTCTGGCAACCGAGTGAGCCACACAATCAACTTGCGACTTCTGTTACACTCCGTCGCTATTCCCAGCAAGCCAGTAAGCTTGGCTCTGTTGGGTACTCTCTCCTTCACTCGCTGACAAAACAAGTCACGTGGAAAAGAGAAGTGAATAGTGTCGTTTCTACATGAACTACCCAGCTACGCCGTAGTGTGAGGGAAGAAAATCTAATTTTTGCTACAACGCGAACACATGCTCGATATGCTCACGTGTCCACAGCCAGGTCATCTCCGGCCAATGAGAAATCGTATAGCTGAAAATTACCTAGTGAAGCTTACAAAATTGTTCCCCAACCATATGCTATCTCTTTTGCGCCACACCAAAAAAAGAGTACTTGAAATACGAGGGGAAGGTTGGTACACATGTATATGTATGTACGTATAATCGAGACAACATCCAGCATGCATGCGTCACGTTGCCGATTGTTTTTCAAGCCTTGGAGAGTTCAGTGTGGGAAAGAGAACGCTGCGTCGGCTGGATTTTCACTCATATTTTAGTACGGGTTTGAGTTGGATTCAGACAAAAACTTATAGATTTTACATTATTTGCCTACAAATATTGTAATTAACCATCCAATAAACACACATATGTTTTTTAAGAGTAGAAATCATAATTATGTAAACTATTTACAATACAAATATCACTATTGTGAACAAGTTTTAGCAAAACTTATAAGTATTTTGTACTATAAATTCTAATAAGAAAAAAAAAAACATAAATTCCCAAATCAAACTCGAGCTTGGTAATAAAGTACGGTTCAGAAATCCTACATTATAGAAAAAAATAGTATCAGAGAATTTTGGTAGACTTTACTAAATAGAACTTCATATTTTAACAAAAAGTTTAGTTTTCTAAAATCAAGAGATTCTATTCACATATTTGGAAAGATGGGACCTGAGGATGATACTAAAAAGCTGTTGAATTTGCAGTACCTGTTCAAAACACATACGGACGGATGGCCGGAAATGTTTTTTGGAGTACACGTTTTTTTGGAATGTGGGGACCCTAATTCGTGCTCATACCAAGTTTGAGCCCGATCTGACAACATTGCATTTTAAGTGGTACACAGAAGCTGTGCTATTCTTTTCTTCGAAAGAATCACAGTTAAAAGACAGGATATTTAGAAAAGATATCTATAAAAGTTCAAAAATATTTTTTTTAAAGTAAGTTAGGTGGTTATTGCAAGCATCAAGGACTTTTGAACATCAGACAACCTGGCATTCCAATATGTCCACTTGAATTTTTTTTTTTTTGGAAAAGCATCGTTTATGCCTGTTCTATTAATTCCGATAAAATTAACTACCGCAGTCAATCTAAATTCCATTTGTAGCCACCCTTTTTCTTTCCATGATTTTTATTTATACATTAAAGGCCTCAGAGGTGGTGGGAGAGGAAGTATGTAAAAGCTTACTGGATTTTTTTTTCTCCGTGTTTTCTGTTCACTATTCTGATACACTGTTCTCACTTTATATACCTTCCTACATATAAAAACCCTGCAAAGGTATACATACTATAGGTATGCTTTTGTAATATTCCACTTTACCTTTCTGCAAGTTTCACTTTGTTTCTGATGCCTTAAGCCATTTAACAAATTACGTTAATAATGATAGTAAAAATGATTTTTAGGCAATCAATTTGATTTTTTTGTCACGTCGCACCGCACTACATACATATGAGAGATATTCTTACAAGGAACCAATGAACTGGAATTGACTACTGCCTTGTGTGTCCTTAAAGTGCACTGACTCGATAAAGCTTTTAATATGTGAGATTTCAATAAGAAATTCTTGCAAGTTCCAAATCAGTACAAAGAAGTTTCTTACACCGAATGCTTCACAGATTGCACAAACTGTGCTCTCTCTGATTCACCTTCCCTTTGTGGTTTCATGTGAAATTCCCGGTCACATTTAGTACATCTACTCATGCAACATACTCATGTCGGCATTATGTACTGTGTATGTATGCGTTAAAAGCCCAGACTGAACGGGCACGTACACAACGTGTTCCAACACATGCAACAAAGTCTACACCGTGAAATCATCATGTCACGCGTGCCCATATGATCATATAAAAAGTAGCTTCAACCTAAATGGATATTATTCACTGGAAATCGCATATTTGTGGCGTAGCACGATGTAATTAGTATATCGGTGGCAGTAGAATGTATGGGGATATTTTAATAAAAAAAAAAAAGAAACATTTAGTACACATACGAACCATATGAACAAAATTCTGTACTACACGCAGAGTAGTATGGTTCGGTCATGCTAAAATGTATGCGAAAAGATGAACCTCCGAGGTATATAAATACATTGATAGACTTCGTAACGCACTACAGAGCGACTTTCACAAAGCGACAGGATAGTTCAATACTAGATAAGTAAGAAGTTTGTGTAGTACTACCAACCAACTACTACTTTTTTTTGTAAGTACTAAATCTTTGTAATTTTTTGATAAATATACATATATGTAGGTACTTCATAGAATGAACTTGAAGTAATATGTACTTGGAATCATTAGCTTTGCTGAAAATGAAATCACAATTTTTTTGAAGCAATACAGTGACGTGTAATAAAGGGAGGGTCTAAAGTAGGGTGTATAGCGCAAAACTTAGATAAGGAATTAGACAAAATTGCTACAACTAACCTGTAAGAGGCGTAAATAAGTTAAGGATTCAATGATTGTAAGCACTGACCCCGAATATTAGCAAAAAAAATGTCCTCAGTTCACAATATTCACGGAGAACAACTGCTAACCAGTTGAAGACACTCACTTGTTTTACTTCCAACCTTACCACACACTTGGACCGAGCAGTCACATTATACGTTACGAAGTGATCTCGTTGCCACTTCGGTAGCTTGCGCTTTGCGGGGTAATTGAGACAGGAGGTGCGACAGAGACCGCAACAGTGTCATTTAGTTTATGAAGAGAAAAA